>NC_056725.1:1669238339-1669330839 GCF_019279795.1 Protopterus annectens
ATATTGACAGTGGACCCCAATATATCCAAAGTAGTGGGGAGTTGTCCAAAATGTATTTATAAAAATAAATTAAATTTATACAGAATGTTATGTGGCCCCGATAAAGTAGGGAATGAGAATCAGTATCATTACACTGGAAACCAAAACCACGTAACAAGTGTAGATATTGTCCGCTGATAAATGATTCAGCAAGCTGTATACATCCTATAACACAGCAATGCTAAACATTCTCAGTACAAGCTACATGTAACACAGCTCATGTAGTCTATCTTGCCTCATGTGAATGATGTTCAGCATTCTATGTAGGCAAGACGGACCGGAGAATGAGAGATCGTATTAGAGAACATTTATATAGTATTAAAATAAAAACAAGTAATAATGCATTGTCAAAACATATAATGGAGACCTCTACAGAACATAAGTTTAAGTTCATGGTAATTCAGCACAACCATGTAACTATTAGACGTGGAGATATATTTAACAGAACTGAACAAAATGAAATGAAATGGATAATAAGATTCAGAGCTGATCAACCACCAGGGCTGAATGATAGGATTCCTATAAAGCCAGCATTAAAAGGCAGAAAGCTACAATGTAAAACCCATCAGTGAAAATGGAATAAGTTATGTATGGGTATAGGTATTAATATTATAAATGTTTTATTGATATGGTTTTATTAAAATATACTCATATGAAGTTAATATCAAGTTACGCTAATAATTGTATTTACTTGTGTTATTTTAGAATATGTATGTATAAACACATTCTATTTATTGTTATATACACATGAACATAAATATATGCATTTATTTAAAAAAAAAATAGCTAAATATAGTGTTCTTATACAAGAAAGTAATTTGGATTGTTTTTAATACTGGATGACTATCAATTAATTAACTAATTAAGGTACAGGAAATGATAGTAGGATAATTGCTATAGAACAAGTATAAAAAGGCCATGTAAGTTATTGGCCTGAGGAAGCCTACGGGTGAAAGCGCTAGCCTATTTTTTCATGTGCTGAATAAAGCTTTTTGTCGTACCAGTTCGCAGCTATATTTTTGCCTACCAGTGAATGTTGGTGATGTGGAGATAATTTGTGGCTTTGGTGAAATGGAGCGAACATTTGCCTGTGAACCACCAGGATTGCTGTGCCGAAAGGCTTTTCATATTATTGTTGCATTTGTTTGAATGCAAACAAGGGTATTGAACTGCTCGTTGGCTGAATAGCTTATGCAAAATACTGGCACCTGCTTTTACATTCTCCGACCAGCTTTTTTATTATAACTTATATGTAAGCTTTAATAACACCAACAGAACAAGAAATTAGTTAATGTCAACATCCATTTCTGTCTGTCGTCTACATTGCACTCAGTAAAATGAATTTGAGAACCAGCTATTTCCTTTACACAGTGAATATGTAAATGGGTAAAGTGGTTCCCAACTATATTACCAACTTTCAAAGCCGAAACAACTCTTCCTATTTTTTATTTATTTTTTCTGTGGCTTCTAGCACAAGATTCATATGGATCTCCATGCACTATGAAGAATTTTAATTTGATCTTCAATTGTAACTTGAAATTATGTGTTCTCATCATGGATGAATTTGTTTGCATCCATGTCAAAAACACATCAATAAGAAAGGTTTGATCGGTGACCTGAAAGTAATCCTCTGTGTTAACTGTCTGTGATGTGGTTTTTAAGAAATTCATCTTGAGAACGAAGCTCAAGAGGTGAATGTTGGCATCCATGTCAAAAACATGTGACAAGGAGGGTTATGATTGAAAAGATGCAAATACAATTATTTTACTGCATTGAGCTTAACCTGCTCCTATTTACCTGAAACATTAGAGAAAAATGTAGCACAGCCAAGTCTTTTATAGCTTTAAAAGCTGTAATATATTTATTACTGCCACACAGAAAGCGGCCATCATAAAACAGTACTGGGAAGCAGAAAGACCTTTAAAACATATTCAAACACAATTCAGCCATAAAATATGTTTTTAAACTCTTTACAGTTCCTGCCACTGCTCTCTGGGACTGCTGGATGTTGTTAATGCACCTCGTTGAGTGGCAGTAACAGGTTCTTAACAAAAACTTAACAAAGGTGTTGGAAAGATGCTTAACAAGCCTGTCTTTTCTCCCATTTCAGAGCATAATTGCAGTGCTCCTTGTACTACATTCATATTTAAAACATGACTAACACAAATATTCCCAATAAAACCATGTAACTTTAATATTAACAATTTAGAAATATGAGTATGTAGAAAGTACAATTATAGTGTAGTAGCAGTATCAGAAAAGCATAAAGTAGTAAGCCTCTCTAGAATGTCAGACCCTAACCTCAATATAATATAAATGCTGTTATCAACAGAATTTAAATCCACTCAAATCTTGTGTTGAAAAAATACTAATGAGTCAACATGAGCAAAATCTAAATGAAGAAGCAGTGCCTTTGAATATTTCATCTGCAACCTCTCCACCTCTGCTTAAATGTACTAACTCCCTGGTCCCACAACCAACGAGTATGGGGAAACCACTAAGGAAGACAAAATTGCCTTGTACCACATTTGCATTCCACTGAATATATATATATATATATATATATATATATATATATAAATAGACACAAAACATGTGTTTGAAAAATAATATTTCTAGTACAAAACACATACAGAAGTTACAGCCCAGCTTGGAAACAAACCACACAGAAACTTGGATGAACCAGATTTATTAAATTTTGTTTTAGCGCTTTCATCAGAATATAGCAAAATACTTCATCAGAAATAAAACACATACAACCAGTAAAGAAATTTTGCAAGTTATACCTTAAAACACAATAATAAATTAACCATGAACTGAAACTCTAGCATTTTGTACCTGGACCCTACCTTGGTTAGGACCTTATTTGGTATTCTATCCTTTCTGGTGCAATCTCACACCAGCTACCTGAACCCTACATGGTAAAAGAGCTCTATCATGCTGTACTCACGGTCTGTCCTGAACTTGGGGTCTCTTCATTTTCTCCTGGTAACTAACAGTTCCAGATGTGTAAGGGTATAACATTCCTACTGTCTTACTCACTCCTTTAGCCCCTGCCTTTTTCTCTCATCTTCCTCCCTTGACTTGTTTAAGGGTAAGTACATTGTACTGATATCCCAGCATCCCCTCTTTTCATCCTCTGCTTTAGTGTGAAGAATGCCTGCCTCAACTAGTAAGCCTCACCATTTCTTCCCATTCACTGGCTAGAGTTCTTCCACTAGGGCCTCATATTTGATACTGTCAATGTTGATCACCAATCCATTCCATTCTTCCACTTTCTGTCATACCTAAACAACATATCCCTTGACACCTTCACGTCCTGCCCCTTCTTGTTACTTCCCAATATTTATTTTATACCAGGGATGTCCACACTACCCTTCAGCATCACTTGTTTCCAAGAGTTCTTATACTGTACAGTAGCACTACCAAGCCATGCTTTGAGTCACTCTTGTTGGCTTTTGTTAAGTACATCTCCTTCTCTTCTGCTTCCAAGGCGCTCATCCCAAGTATCTTTCTATTTAAAATATACAGTTGTGGAGATGCATATTTCCAAGCCATGTTTGAGATCACTGTCAATTCTTGACTAAGCTGGGGTCTGCTTCTAACATAAAGTTAATTTCTCTGTCAAGTCTTCCCATTCCCCCACAAGTTCCAAATCCTTGTCCCCTATCCAGTGCTGAAGCTAGTTATAATATTATGTAGTTCTCATTTTCCTGATTGTGTTGGCTGCTGACATACTGAAACCTCCAAACTCCCGTCCTGTGATCTCAGCTACCTCCCTGGCCTTGCTTGTTGACATCTTGGCTGTCTCAGCAATATAAAAGGCCAGCAACTGAGGTGTTCAGTAAACGTAATGGCAGACCATAACAAATCGCACTACTTGTAAAAATGCTACCTTTCTACATGATAAACAGCAAATATGGACACCAAAGATAATTTGTAGTTCAACCTTTTTTCTTGAATATTTTTCTTAAATAGCTTATGAAGTTTCATGAGATATGGCAGTAGAAGATGCCTTAAGGATAGTACTATACATTACTACCAAATAAGACTCCAGTCTCTAACTTGGACCAATGTGGAGGTGAGAAAGTAACACTGCCATGTAAGCCCCACAATTTCTTTAGCTACATGGGAGGGACTCCACCCTCCAAGTATATGAGAGTGGAACCTTGGATTATTTAAGCTGATGATCTGGCGCAGCTACTAGGAAAAGCTCTGCAGTGTATTAAGTGCCGCTATTACATTCCAAAAATTTTTAAGATTGAGTCACAGCTGGAGACTGATTTTGGCAGCACCTGCCAGAAAGAACAGCAGTAGAAAGTAAAATAGATTTAAAAGCTGTCAGATACTTCATCCTGTCACACATAAATAAAAAGTGTGGCAGAACAAAGTATTAAACAGCTTTTAAAGTAGTTTGTTTTTCACAGGGGCATATTGTTTCTGCCTGCTGTCTGTTTGAAATGCAGTAAAACAAACACTTTGCTCTCCTATATTCTTTTTGGAGCTGGTAGTGCATGCAGCGGATAAAGCTCCATGCACTACAAAGAATTATGAGTGGGTGTCATTGATCATAACCCTTATTAGCTGTCCTCAGCATGGGTGACACGATTTGCTTTGCAAGTGTGAATTTGTTGGCATCCATGTCACTAATACCTAATAAGTCAGTTATGATCAGAGACCTGCTCATAATCATTTGTGTTTTACTATTATTAAATGTGAAGCCAGCTAATTCTGTAAATTCATTAAGCATATTTGAAAACTCTGGTAGCTGGTAGTGCATGCAGCAGATAAAGCTCTAGGTTTTAGGTATGACAAAGACAGTAATGAGCAGAGCGAGCACTAATTGACCTAGGCAGCTGCCTATGGCCCTATGATGGCTGGGGTATCACCGAACCATCAATTTTAACTCTATTTTAAAAATAAAAAACACTACTTGTCCAATCCTGTTTGGCATGAGTGCTGTGTCCAATCCGATCCTCCTGTTTAGCTTGTGTGCTAGTGCCACCCACTCACCACATGCACAGCGAATGAGAGGACCTTCCAGAAATGGAGCGAGATTAAAACTCCCAGCAGCTAGGGGGCTGCTCACCAGATTAGTGTAGTCTTTGAATGGGGCTAGAGCAATTTCTTTTGGTGAATGGACTTGTCATTGTAGTGTGTGAGTGGCAATTTCTATTTTGCTGCCTATCACTTCCTTTCTTTTGATAGACAGCAGGTATGTTACTGCAATCTTTTGTGTGTGTGTGTGTGTGTGTGTGTGTGTGTGTGTGTGTGTGTGTGTGTGTGTGGGTGTGTGTGTGTGTGTGGGTGTGTGTGTGTGTGTAAAATGCCCAAGTTAGAAAAGCTTTTAGTGATGTGCTCAGACTCAAACTCTGTACCATGGCTACATGGAGCTAGAGATTTAATCCTACTCACTAACTGCCAAACATGATTGTGTCTGCTTTTACAGAACATCTCTGATTTTCCCTCATATTCATGCTCTTTCCTTGAGCAAGTCACTTAAAAAGACAATGCTTGGTGCAACTAGAAATTTGGGTTAGACTCTTCAATGGTCCCCAAGAAGGAAGGTTTTGTATATGGCTGCATCATCACATGAACCATGTTCTTTGGATGTTTGGTTTCCTTAATGTTGACAATGTGTTTATTATTTAACTGCAAATAAATGGGATAGTATTAAGTCTATGAGTTCAGTTAATATTTTAACTATGAAATCATTTTTAATTCAGCATTTTTGCAGGCACACAAGTGTGAAATGCATTATGTTTTGGTTATGGCAAATTGTCTAACACTTTTTGCAGGTAAGTAAATCTATGAACTGGTAAGGAGCTGCTTTTTTTGCACATGGTTTGATTCCCTCAGCCTTCATTTGTCTTCTGTCTGACTCTGCCAAATTACTTCACCAGACAGTACTCCTGGGTTGATCCTTAAAAGGGACACTGGTGTCCTGTGGGCTGTTCCAGGTGTTTTACAGTGTTTGAGTGGCCATTTTATACACTTCTATTTTGAATTCCTGCACCCTTCCCTTTATGCTATCAGAGTATGAACCCCAGCACTTCTCTTGTAGTTTAATCGACTTCTGTAGAACAGAGCATGCATGTGTCACTTTAAGAAGCATTTCAAGATATAGGCACGTGCATATAAATAGTGAACACGTGCAGGCAGCAGTGCCATTTTGAGAGAACAGTCAGAGTGTTAACATGTATGAGTGTAATAGTGTGTTTATAAGTTTATTTAAGTTTGTTACTAAGCCTCAGTCCTGATATGTTTGTTTGTAATAAAACTGCTTGAACCGAACCCACAACTGTGCATCTGTTTTATCCTGAACAGACAAGCGACATGGTGTCAGAACCAGGATTGAGAGTGCAACTTTTTCAAGCCATGAGGTGCAGAGTTGACAGTGAAGATATAGGTTCATAGGTTCATAGGTTCATACTAGGCTATCTGCCCTAGGGCATTTATAAGCCTAGCCAGAATGTGTTTGGCTTTCGCCACCCATTTTAAATTTATTTTGCTACGCCCTTTTTCGAGGTTAGTATACTGTGCCTCTGTCTAACAGTGACACAGAAGTGATACCCGGGGTAAACCTATGATCTCCCATCCACTCATCAAGATTCCTCTTGAAGAGAGTCAATGAGGGACTCTGCCTAACCTGGACTGGGATTTTATTCCAGAGTGAAGGGAGCCTCTGGGTTATGAATCTGTCCCTCCAGCATGTCCTACTTATTTCAGTGCTGAGGTTCAAGTCTCGAGCGTAGCTCGATGGGATTTGGATTTTCTGAGGTGCAGCATGTCCATTAATTCCGGGTTGGACATGGCTTTATACGTCAGGCACAGATCGCCCCTGAACAGGCGGTATGCCACTGAGTAGAGCTGGAGTTTCTTTAACCGGGCAGCATATGGCATCTGTTTGAGCCCTTTGATCCTCTTGGTGAGGTACTTTTGGGGTCTTTCCAGTTGCTGCAGGTGTCTGGTAAGGTACATCCCAAAAGGGGCATTGTACTCAATTATGGGCCTGATGAGGGATGAGTAAAGAGGCACGATGACCACCCTGATCTAGATGTGAATCCCTTCATGATTAGGTGGGCTATATAAAATGTTTTTCTAACCACTTTGGCCACGTGGTTGTCAAATGAGAGATTGCTATCAACTTGGGTCCCCAGGTCCCTAATTACTTCTTCTGTACTTAATGGATTACCACCTATGTGGTAATTTGTGGGCACTTTGTTTTTTCCAAAGGGGATGACTATACACTTTTTGGCATTTAGCTTGAGGCCATGGCTTTGGCACCAGTTGTCTGTTTCTATGAGGCCCTTTTGGAGGATGCTTGTGTCGGCTGGAGAGTTGATTATGGCGCCCAGTTTGCAGTCATCTGTGAACTTGGTCAGCCACAGTCCTTCCGTGCTGGCCTGTACCTCCAAGAAATATATACCGAACAAGAGAGGTCCCAGGACTGAGCCTTGTGGGACACCACTTGTAACTGGTTTGGAGTCTGACATGGCTCCAGCAATTCTAACCATGTGGATTCTGTCCTTGAGCCAGTTTGCAATCCATCTAGTGACATAGGGGTTTATATTTAAGCTGGTGAGCTTATCTATAATGCTCGAGTGGGGTATTGTATCGAAGGCTTTTGCGAGGTCCAGGTAGGCTGTGTGGACCACCTTCCCCTCGTCAATGGCCTTGGTGACTGTTTCAAAGAAATCAACCAGGTTTAAGAGGCAGGATCTGCCCTTAACAAAGCTGAACTGGGTAGGATCCAGTGTCTGTAGGTCCCCAATATCTTTATTTATGAGGTCCATGATGATCCTTTCCATAGCTTTGCAGACCAAGCTAGTCAGGCTTATGGGGCGATAGTTTCCAGGATCCGTTGAGGCACCACCTTTATGGAGAAGGACCACTGTTGCTGTACGCCACTCTTTGGGCACATATCCTGTAGTAAGGCTGAGATTGAACAGTAGTTTTATGTTTGGGTTTAGCTCTTCTTGGAGTTCATGTAGGATGCAGCCTGGGACACCGTCTGGTCCCATTGATGCTGTGTTTTTTGCTTTGGAGAGGGCAGCTCTTACCTGAGCATCTGAGATGTCAGGGGGGCAGCACTCTGCTGGGATAGATATTTGCCCTTTTGGTGGGGGGGGAGTTTGCGCTGAACCTGTCAGCTAGGATGTTGGCAATGTCTGTGGGTTCGGTGTATTTTTTGTCATTTTGGACTAATTCTGAGCATATCTGGGAATTATCACCCAGGTTCCTAACATAACTAAAGAAAGCCTTGTGATTATCCTTAGTGTCCTGTGCAATTTTTCTCTCAAAGCTGGCCTTAGGACAATTTTATGAGTGCCCGTAGTTTTTTGCTAATACTGATCAGTGATGCCTTCCCTTTTTGGGATTTTGCTCTATCATTTAGTAGCTTCCTCCTTCTATTGTATAGTTTGCTTATGGCTGGGGTCCACCAGACAGGACGTCTGCCTTTGGAGGATTGGGTCTTGGTTTTATTTGGGATTGCATGATCCATGCATTCCTGAAGGTGTTCATAGAATGCGTTTATAAAGGATTCTGCGGTCTGGGCCGTATTTTCCACAGGCCCGGGGGTTTGAAGGATTCCACCTCGGTTTTGAGGAGTGTGAAATTTGCTTTAGAGAAGTTTTTCACTGTGGTTTTCTGGGCAGGGGGTGGGGTCGGGATGTGAATATCCAGTGAGATTAGTTTATGGTCTGATCTTACCAGTGAGGGATACACTTCTGGTCTGGAGCATAGAGTCCCCATGTTGGTGATGATCAGGTCCAGTATGTTTTCCCCTCTTGTGGGAGTGGTAACAAGTTGTTCCATAGCATTTGAGTTTATAAATTCTAGGAACCTTTGGGCTAGGGTGTTGGAGCTAGAGTAATGCTCCCAGTCTATGTTTGGGTAGTTGAAGTCGGCCAATATAATGGTGTTTGGAGAGACCTTCATATTTTCCAGTGTTCTCAGAAAGGCCGAGTGGGGTTCCTGGGTTTGAGCAGGTTGGGTGATAACAATGCTCAAATTATCAAAAAGGGCCAGAAATGAACTTCAGGTAACCAAAACTATCACAAATTATTTATTTTCCAAAGAAAATGAAACGGGGTATCCGTAAGGCACAAAACACATTATTAATCAAACGAGTAGCACAAAAAGTATTATTAATTAAACAAGGTGTTGAAAACCATGATATTTGATAAAACTATCAGAAATATTTATATGAATCTCAGAATTACCTCCGGTTTGCATAACGAGCATGTTTAAAGTAAAATGAGCACAAGAAAAGTATGAGCATGATAAGAGATTAAGTGGGCATAACAAGTACAATGTTGTTGTTGTCTTTCAGCTTTTCCCAGTTAGGGGTTGCCACAGTGGAACACCGGTCCACTAATGATTGTCAGTAGGTTTTTACGAACACTGAGGTGCCAGCTCGATGTTCAACCTTCAACGAAGGCATGCCCATTTATGCATGTCTTTCAAATGCCCACCCAACCGCGGGGAGGACATGCAGACTCCACACAGAGGGCACTCCCCACACTTCAGCCAAGAATCAAATGGGAGAACCTCTTGCTGTGAGGCAACAACACTACTGCTGCACCACCGCGGAAGTCCAGGCATAACGAGTACAATAAAAGGGCAAAATAAGCTTAAAGAGCAAGGCAACTGCATGTTTTTTAGTAAAAGGTCATGTTTGGGCATAAACTATTTCCCATTGACGGAAGCTATTCAAAGCATAACTAGAGTTGTTCAAAGTATCTCAGAGTGTGTGCTTTATTACGGTGCAATTATTTCAAAGAGTTTGCTGTGTGCAAAGTACAGTTATTTTGCAAACTGCAGTCAAAGTACAGCCATTTCGAAAAAAGTTTCTTGTGCTGTATACATTTATTCTCAGAGTTCTGCCATTTCGAAGTGTTTCTTACACTGTACAGAGTTATTTCGTAAAGTACAGCCATTTTGAAATGGTCTTGTGCTGTATACAGTTTATTTGCAAAGTGCATTCATTTCAAAGTGTTTCTTACTCTGAGCTTCTTCTACTGTGTACAGTTTGTTCGCAAAGTACAATCATTTCAAAGTATTTCTTACACTGATAAGAAGTGATTTCGCAAAGTACAATGATTTTAAAGTATTCTTGTGCTACGTAGACTTATGTGGCAAAGTGTAGTTATTTCAAAGTGTCTGTTGTACTATTGGGCATAATTACAAGTTCCGGCATATGTATTTGTATGTATGTTCGTACATAATTCCAAGCACCTTCACTACCATGTGTTGATATGGCAAACGCATTTTGCAGACCCAGTCCACTTGTGTTTGGCAATAATATTGCAGAGAATTGGAGAGTATTTGAGCAGAAATACAATATTTCCATACAAGCAGCTTTTTCTGACAAAGATGAACATACAAGGGCATTCATTTTACTTAACTTAGCTGGGCCAGAGGCCATTGAAAGAGTATTCATTTGTGTATGCACCAGCAGTATATGCAGGAGAGGGAGAAAATGTTCATATTGTTGTACCGGCTGAATCAAAAGAGGACCCTGAGTGATGGAAACATAAATTTAGAGAAATGTGAAAGCGCCAGACAAATGTTACATTAGAGAGGCACCTATTTTATACAAGAGATCAAAGGCCAGGTGAAACTTTTGCAACTTAAATCACTGACTTGAGAAATAAGACTAAAACGTGCAGATTTGGTGATGTGAAAGATGAGTTAACAAAGGGCAGGCTTGTGTGTGGTGTTAATAGTGCTGCAGTGAGAAAGATTTTGCTTCGTGAAAGTGATTTAACATTGAGAAAAGTGATAGAGATTTGTCAAATCCATGAGCTCACAGAAAGGCACACAGTTATGCTTGCAAGTGATAAGAGCTTAGTTTCAGCAGCCTCTACAGCATGCGACACGTGGCAAGCAGAAGCAGGCCTAAGCACATGGTAGCTGCAGCCTCTGCGGGCTCCCTGGGAGATCCTGTAATTTTCTAGCAGGTTCCAGAACTAGTTTAGCAAAACAGTCATGCTCAGTGCAGTATAAGGGTGAGTCAGCAAAACCCAAGTCAAGTCTTATTGTTAACTGTCATAATAGTGGTGCAAATCATGAGTCTAAAAGAGAGAAGTGCTCAGCACTTGGTCAGCAATGCCACAAGTGTAAAAAATGGAACCACTTTCAAAAGTTTTGTAAATCAAGCAAGACTCATTCGGTTATTAAGAAAGGTCACTCAAAAAAGCAAGTTAATCATGTAGAAAGCTGCAACCCTACTTTCTATGTAGATGGTGTATCAGTGGTCAGTGAAAAGGTTATTGCAGTAGATTTGTTGGCAAAGAACAAAGTATTTTGTACTGTCCTAATCATTGATAAACCCACAAAGTTCAAAGTAGACAGTCATTCAAAGTGTGATGTAATGTCAGCAGAAACATTTGCTAGAGTGAGAGCTGGTGAACAACTTAATTTGGCTAAATGTGCAAAGCTTTTTGCTTATGGAGGTGAAGAGATTCAAACTGATGGCTCAATAGTGCTTTCATGCTATTCAGCTGGGAAGAGTTACAGCTTGCAATTTTATGTAGTCTGAAGACCTGTGCTGTCATTATTAGGTCTCAGAGACAGTTTAAAAATGAAACTTCTTTCTTTTACCAAAGAAGTCCATCATGTAAGCACATGTCCCAGTTCCAGCTTCAGTAATGCTATTTTCTCAGAATATGCTGATGTTTTCGACGACAAGCTAGGCAAACTTCCAGTTGTGTACTCCATGAAAGTAGACCCAGAGGTCAGTTTAGTGGTCAGACCAATGAGGAGAGTTCCAGTAGCTATGCAGGACAATGTCAAGGTCCAGTTAGACAAGTTGGTGCAGCAAGGTGTGATTTGTCCAGTCACAGAACCAACTAAGTGGGTGTCTTTCATGGTAGCTGCTCATAAGAAAAGTTCAGATGAAATCAGAATATGCATTAACCCAAGAGACTTGAACAAGGCATTAAAGAGACCTCATTATCCTATGCATACAGTTGAGGAGGTTGCCACCTTATGCCAAATGCCACAATTATTTCTGTCTTGGATGCAAAGAGTTCATTTTGGCAAGTAATGCTTGATCGCAAATCTTCACTACTGATTACATTCAGCACACCAATTGGTGGATGCAGATTTCTCAGGATACCTTTTGGAATAAATTCTGCCAGTGAAGTCTTTCAGCGTGCAATGGAGCTAATTATTTAGGCTATCTGTGTGCTATAATAGTTGATGATTTGTTGGAGGCAATGGTGAAGCAGAGCATGACAGAAACCTCAGGAAAGTTCTGGACAGAGCGAGTGAAGTGAACTTGAAGCTTAATCCTCTGAAATGTAAATTCAGACTACCAGAACTTACTTATGTAGGTCATTTATTTAACAATACAGGCTTATGACCAAACCCTTCCAAACTAGTAGCTATTCTTGAGATCCCAGCTCCAGACAATATCCAGTCCCTACAGCATTTCCTTGGTGTGGTTAACTATATGGACAAATTTATCCCTGATTTTAGTGAGTTATAAGTGCCTTTAAGAGAGCTGACATGCAAAAATATTGCCTAGTCATGGTTAGAACAACACCAGAGAACATTTGATAACCTCGAACAGCAAACTGCCAACCCACCTACATTGAGATACTATGATGTCCACAAACCAGTAGTTCTTTCCTGTGATGCTTCAAAATTCGGTCTTGGTGCAGTTATACTTCAAGAGGGAAGACCTGTTGCCTATGCATCTAGAACCCTTACCTAAACAGAGATGCAGTGTGCTCAAATTGAGAAGGAACTTTGGACAATTGTGTTCGCATGTTCGAAGCTCCATGATTATATGTTTGGCCTAGCTATAAAAGTTGAAACTGATCATCAACCTCTAGTCACTATTTTAAAGAAGCCTATGCATACCGCTCCAGCAAGACTACCAAGAATGATGCTCAGATTGCAAAAGTATACTTTCAAAATGATCTACACAAAAGGAAAACTTCTTTATTTTGCTGATACCTTACTATTATTGCCCATAAATACCACAGAACAGCTTGATGCAGAGAATTTTAACTTTGATGTCATGGAAGTGCATAATTCTTCTACCACAAGACTTGATGAGATAAGAGATCATACAAAGACTGATCCAGTTTTGCAGAAGCTCAATCACTTCATCAATGTTGGATGGCCGTCAAAGCAATCTTGTGTACCGCCAGAAGTACAACCTTATTTTCCATACAGAGATGAGATGTTCATGGAAGATGGTATCATTTTCAAAGGTCCAAAAGTTAGTGTTCCTACTTCCTTACAACATGAATACATTCAGATTTTGCATTGTGGCCACCCAGGTTCCAAAGCTACCAAAAAAAAGGGGTAAGAGGACTAGTATTTTGGCCTTCTCTGTCAAAAAACATTGATAAAGTGCTTCCATCTTGTTCAGTATGCAATAGTACTAAACCACATTTGCAAAAAGAGCCACTTACTCTTGGTAGACTCTTATTCAAACTGGTTTGAGATCGATTTCCTACCTAACCTAACATCCAGTGCTGTCATTACTAAGATAAAACATTTCTCGGTCCAAGGTGGTCCACACACAGTTATTTCTGACAACGGTACTCAAGTTACCAGTCAATTGTTTCAGAAATTTGCAAAAGAGTGGGACTTTATCCATGTTGCTAGTAGTCTGGAATACCCATAGTCAAATGGCCTTGCTGAACATGCAGACACCAACCTGGACATAATTGTTTTATATGTGTCTAATTTTGTATGACTGCATGTCAAAGAATTAGTTCTGTATAATTGCATGTCAAAAGATAATTTCTGTATAATTGCATGTCATTGAATACTGTCATTTGGTATATGATCTGTTTCTCAAAGAGGTGCAGAACAGAGCATATGTGCATGTACCTTTAAGAAGCATTTCCAGATGTAGGCACGTGCATATAAAT
Organism: Protopterus annectens; assembly: GCF_019279795.1. Classification (NCBI taxonomy): domain Eukaryota; kingdom Metazoa; phylum Chordata; order Ceratodontiformes; family Protopteridae; genus Protopterus; species Protopterus annectens. The sequence continues at coordinate 1,669,252,280 of NC_056725.1, forward strand.
AGTGAGCACGTGCAGGCAGCAGTGCCATTTTGAGAGAACAGCCAGAGTCTAATATGTATGAGTTTAGTAGTCAGTCTGTTTATAAGTTTATAAGTTTATTTAAGTTTAAGTTACTAAGCCTCAGTCCTGATGTGTTGTGTGCAATAAAACTGCTTGAAACGAACCCACAACTGTTCATCTGTTTTATCCTGACCAGACGAGTGACAGTTTCCAAATGCATTTTCATTAAATGTGAGTTTCAAGGGAGGAGAAGTGTACTGTTTCTCGTGTTAAATCTGTTTTCAATGTGAGAGTGTTTTTTGTTTTCTGTGAAATTTGAAATAAGTTTTAAATGAAATCCAAATCTCTGTGATAATTGTAAGCATATGTGTACTGACAGGGTATTTACAGTAATAGGTAGGGAGAGAAAGCAAAGTAATGGGATATTGGTATGGCTGGGGCCTGATTCATTCCCCTGCATAGGGCACATTTGTCCATCATCAGCAATCACTGTTGCCTCTGGAGGTGTATGCTTCAGCAATACAGCATTATTATCTATTCAGGTAAGTCAGACTTGTACAGAGTGATGCTAGAAGGGATGGTTATTCTTTATGCCTCCTGTGGCAAGGGTGCAGAGTTTAAATCTTTCCACCTTCATTTACCTATTGAGTGACAATTTAACAAGCACCTTAACCAGGCAGTGCTGTTTTTTTTTTTTTTTTTTTAATACCGTTTTATTAAATTATCACTTAGGACATAGGAAGCCTACATTTATCTAAAATAATCAAACCATATTAACAAGTTCACATTTACAAGCATTATAAGATATATAATAATATATTTGATATATAGTCTAAGCAGCATTACATAAATTATTCAGTTCCTACCTTCATTTAAACCTCATTATTCCTCCAAAACATTCACCTGCATGTATTGTTCCCACAATTCCCATTTTTTGTTATTTGCTTCTTCCCTTTTCTAAAGATCCCATTTCCGGTCTTCTCTCTTTTACTATATTCATTACTTCTAGTACAGTTGATTTAGATTTTGGTTTCCACTTTTTAGCAATTGCTTTTTTGGCAGCCACCACAATTAAACTTAGTAAGGCCTTACTGTGCCTAGACAATTCAGATCCTGCATTCCAGCTCAAAAATTAATTTCCTTAGTTGTACTCATTTTCTCACCCACAGTGACCCAGTATTCCTGATGGAGTGCTCTGTAGGGAATTTGTAAAGTCTAGCAAGTCATTATGCTTCTAAAACATATGTTCCCTGTTACCCCTTTATTCCCCATCACACCTCCAACATTTGCCATCTACAGGAGTCTGCTTGTGTTACAAAAGTATCTCTGCAAACACTTCCAGGCAAAAATCCTAAAGTTTCTAGACTTCGTTGCATATTTGGGAACCATACATATGTCCACCCATTGTTTCTTTGTGAATTACACATATCCAATCTTTGTCTCCAATATTTTCTTACCTCTTTTGATTGATTCCTATAGTTATCATGCAGTATCTTATATGACCTTCTAATTATCCATTTTGTAACATCAGCTTCTGTTCTAGATTCAGAATTTGGGCTAGGCTCATAAATTGTCTCCTGGACTGCAAGTTTACTTAATATAAACCTGTTGTTATTGTCTGCCAATCATTCCCGTATTGCATAGCTGATCTAGTTCAGGAAATGTTATGACAATATCATCAGCACACCAATGTTTTAATGTAGCATAGGCAATTTATTTTTCAAGGGCAACAGGCACTTCATTTGTAGGTAAAGCGGTGAAATTAAAAGTTGTTGGCCAGCAGCAACTTCTGATTAGTAATAGTTGTCTTTAATGTGGATCTATTCAGATAACTTCTGCAGAGATTGTGTATATTGACTTAGTGTATGTTATCAGGTGGTTAATATTTCTTATCCCCTGATAAATACTCTTCTATTGAAACCGTGCCACACCTGACTGCATTTTGTGATATGATGCTATTGATCATTATACAGTTTCATGTAGTTCATCTAAAGCTACCAATAAATTATGTGTAATTTTCTTCTTTCCAATAAGGGGTGTACACTGTCAAAATAGTGACTACAACTGCTGGTTGGGGGGCTGTCAACACCATATACTCTTATTTGGTCTTTTCTAAATGGTTTCTAATCTGGCTTTGCAGGACTGGTGTGTGTGTGTGTGTGTGTGTGTGTGTGTGTGTGTGTGTGTGTGTGTGTGTGTGTGTGTGTGTGTGTGTGTGTGTGTGTGTGTGTGTGTATGTGTGTGCATGTGTGTCTGTGTGTGAGTGTGTGTGTGTGCTTGCATGCATGTGTGTCTGTGTGTGAATTAAGTAGGAATACTTTGACTACTGTGTTTGAATTGCTGTGGTGGTGCTGCGGTAGCATTGTTGCCTCACAGTAAGACGTTGTCCTGTTCAGTTCTCAGCTAGAGCGTTTTCTGAGTGGAGACATGCGTGAATGGGCGTACCTTCATTGAAGGTTGTGCATCAGGGCTGGCAACTCGGCACATAAAAATCTACTGCCAATCATTAGCGGACCGGAGTTCCGCTGTGGGACCCCTAACCGGGAAAAGCCGAAAGACACAACAACTTTGACTACTGTGTTTATGTCTAACAAATTTGATATTTGTGACTTTGGTCATTATTATTGCTTTTTGACACTGACATCTGAGAAGGATGTAATCAACAATGTAGCTGTAATAGCTGGATTTGATAGGAACGTCTGTAGATAAAAAAAAAAAAAAATGACTGACCCTTCTACGATGTTATAGTTCAAAAGTCATTAGTTTGCCTTTGCAAGACTAGTGTGCATTTGTTTTACAGCAAACTGGAATACTTTTGTGCCCATTTTTATCATAATCAGACACGATGTGTACCCAGTCAATTTAATAGCCATAATAGCTGAGTACAGATATTGGTGGATTATAATGACATCAGTCTGAGTGCCCTTTTATAGTTGAAATTTTCTAAAATGGGTTCTTTTGTCATCATTGGTTGATAAATTTGTTTCACTCTTATTAGGAAAGAAAAAGTTCAACACTAGAAATTTAAAATATACTCTAACAAATGTTGTTGTATTAAACAAGAAATATTATTTAAAACAATTGAGGAAGGTGAACACATGTATTTTTGAATGGTCCTAAAAATGTGTGCAGGGAGCCCATAGTCTGAAAACAGCTCCTGGGAGCCAAGGTACACTTTGCCACTGGCTAAATGCATTTTTCAATGAATGTGAGTTTTGCTGCATTTTTCTATGATTGTGAGTTTCAGGAGAAGAAAGGTTTACTGTTGCTCATGTTAAGTCTGATTTCAATGTGCAACTGCTCTGTTTTGTTTATCAAATGGCCAGTGTTTGCTCAATAAAATTTGAAATAAAAGTTTTAAATTAAAAACAAATCTCTGTAATCATTGTAAAAGTAAAGAAAAAATAGCATTCATACTGACAGGTTTGAACAGTGTTCATGGTAACTGGGGAGACAGCCAAGTGATATGACACTAGAATGGCTGGGGGGTTGCTCCATTATGCTACCTAGAGCCACATTTGACCATGATCTGCCTCTGGTAATGACTAAGCAAGAAAAATGTTACTTCTTACTAAAGTAATATCATTTCTTAAGCTCCTGTCTACTACTTAAAGATTGGAGTAGAAGTTATATGGCCAGGAGGAACAGCACAGGCAAAGTGGAAACCCATGCCCTGTGCCCTCATTTAGTGAAAACTTGGAAAATATATCAACATTAGTGAGGACACAGGCTATCACAGAGCTACTGGTGATTGTAATGAGATAGATGATCACCTCCAAGACTCTGAATGTAGACAGTGCTTTCCACACGTGTGACCACAAAATCCAATCAAAAGCTTTTCTGAAGTCTTCTAGTTCTATTATGGAGAGCTCAGAGAGTGCATGTGCACCAGTCATCAACATAATAAAATCTAAGGCTGTCAGAGTTAGACTGCCCCTCAGATAATCCATTAGATAGCACCTGAGCAGTTGGTAAAGGTTGGGCTGAGTTTAGCAGAGTTCTATATAGAACATACCCTCCAATTCATTCATGAAATAGAAGAGTAACCTTAGTAGAGTCATTCAATGGTTCTGCTAAGGCAATCATTAATGATTTCTTTAAGAATCGATAAGGTGTACCATATGTAGCCATCTCATTAAAAATAATAGTTATAGATGCCCAATGCCAGTGAATTAATAGTTTGTACAATTCATCAATGGCCATTCCACTCCTGAAGATGTTTCCATTGGGCAATGCTCTGATTGCTCCCAGTTCTTTTGCTGAGTGATAAGGATAAGAGAAGATGCACCTGACATAACAGCAGAGCTGGTGACAATGCTCCTCTGTTTAATCTAAAGGGCTATAATCATGAAACTCAAAGAAGGGTTTAATTCAGATATGGAAAACAGAATGAGTTGTTGTTAAGTCCAATAAAAGTTTTAAGTTATAAAAGGTTAACAACCCCCCCATTGAAGTGAGCTGAGGGTCAAAGGTGTGTGGGTGTGGGAACACTCTATAATCTCGAAAATCTGAAATACCTAATTTCAGAATCCCGAGATCATAAAGCCAAAAGTTCTAAATACCTAAACCCCAGAAGCGCGAATTTCAAAATCCTGACGTTCGGAGATGTTGAAGTAGCGCTTCGGTGCTGTGGTGTTTGAATGGAAGTTCAGGTAAGTATGTATGTTTAAGGGTGTTGGTTAGGGGCTTTAGTGTGTGTCAGTGTGTGTTGTGACTTGATGTGTGTGTGCAAGGGGAATGTGTGTGGTGGTGTTTTCGTGTATTTGTCTGTGTAGTGCGACCCTGGAGTTAGTATATTTAAGCAGGGGGGTGGGGGGTGCAGGGGGGCCTGCCCCCCTGCTTGTATGTAATGTAGGTTTGTTTGTTTGTTTGTGGGGGGAAGGTGTGTGTTTGTCTATGTGTATGGTGTCTGGTTAGTGTGGGATTTGCAATTTCAAAAGTTGCGCTTTTGGGATTTCGATATTTAGAGCTTTCGGCTTTATGGTCTCGAAATTCTGAGATTCGGTATTTCAGGATTTCAAGATTATAAAGTGAATCCGTGGGTGTGGATATGTGTGTGTGTGTGTGTGTGTGTGTGTGTTTGTGTGTGTGTGTGTGTGTGTGGTGCGTATGTGTGCGTGTGTGCATGTGTGAGTGTGTGTGTGTGTGTGTGTGGTGAGTATGTGTGCATGTGTGAGTGTGTGTGTGTGTCTATCTGCCTGTATGTATGCTTGCCTAATGTGATTTATTAATGAATTTCTTCACTGGCTTCAGAAAACAGCTTACATTTTAAGTCTTTATGTTTCTCAGCTTGCACCTTCACAGTCAAGATAATTCAGGTGTACATTCTCTCCAGGTGATTCCAGTACATCATAGCAATTAGATAAAGGAACTTAGAATAGCTAATGAGCTGCGGATTTTCTTGACAGCCATTGCGGGTTGTTAAATTGCAACAAAAATATGTCCATGCTACTTGGCTTTGTAAGAGATTATTGTAATAGTGCTTTCTGAACTGCAGAAACTTTGGACAGCCCTGAAACCCACTGATTACCTTTGTTCCAAGAAGGGGTGGTCTTAAAGATAGGTGAACTAATCGATTACCTTGAGCACAGTGCATTCAGAGAAAGGGGTATGTTTTTACTATATATTCTTTTCACTTTGCAGTTTGCATTGACCTGGAGTGAATTTGAAGAAAATATTATGAAATATATAACTGAATGTCTAAATGTCTCATCAGTGTTGCTGCAAGCTGCAATTTTATTTTTTTCCCCAAGCAAGCTCATCACAATCAGTGTATACATGTTTTTAATTGCAGGCATTATCAGTTGCAAGAAATAGTTCCTGGATGGTTTGCCCTCCCTAATATGAGAGCTATCATTAATGAATTACTCTAATTGCGGCCATGTCCTTACTAATAATACCTGTACCTGGTACTGGTAGCAGCACAGTAGTGACATTGACCTGGTCCACTCCCTGCTATGCATATGTGTGGAAACCATTGATTTTTCTATTACTGGGTAGCAAATGATTTTGTGTGCACCCCACCATCCTCCCCGAAAAAGAAGAAAACTGGTACCACTGCGTGATGACAGTGACCATTTAACTCACTATGGAACAAGTAACAACTGTTTGGAACATCCAGGACCTGTTCCCTCCTGTTCTCACCAGTTTAGCCATTTGTGCTGTGTTTGGTATGCTAATGTTTTCCTGAGTTTGTTGCTTAGATCAGTGTGTAGAAAAAGGGGAAGAAAACATTTTTTTTTATTTTATGGGACTGTACTAACTGATCAGAAATCACTATTTGGTGTATGTAATTCACCTTTGATTCTTCAAACAAGTGTTAAAGAGGAACATACTGTGGGCTTAATGTTTGGGCTTAATGTTTGCTTTACTTTATGCAGATTCAACAGTTTAACCAGCTATGCATCTCACATAATAAAACACATCAGCAAATTGTAATGAAAGAAAAATAGACAAAATGTAGTGAGAAAGCTTATTTGACTACTCAAGGGTTTATTCAAAGACACAATTGCAAGTGCAGTACTGCATAGTGTTTACGATTTCTAACAGGTGGGAAAAGGAGCCTGTTAGTTAACTCCTGACCAAAAGCCTTGGGAGTTCATGCTGTTTAAGGTACATACTCTTACTTAAAGAGAGTGAAGCTGCAGATATTACTGGAGATCTTCCAGTGAGGTTATAGCTATCTCTATGTACATTAGTATTTCTGTCAGATCTCTATGGAGCTGTCTGGTAGTGCAATCCAGTTCATCCTTCAACTAACAAACTGGAATGAAAGTTGATTTTATTGCATTTGAAAGATGCCAAGCAGGATGTTTGTTTTCTGTTCATATTTGATTAGAACAGGAATTCAAACTGCATCCTGTTGAGAGTTTGCCACCCTTTCCTTTCTCTCAGTGACTGTTTATCCATCTATGCACATTTCTTGTCTTTTGACACTAACTTGATAACAGCAGGATGTGTAATATCGGAGAGCATATTTTTCTGTCGATTATAGCTGCTTGTTAAGACATTATTTGATTACCCAGTGGGCATAACTAGTGTCTGTAAGTTTAACAGCTGTCTTCCACTCCCATCAAATCTCTGTTGTAGATTGTGTGGAGAAACCAGGAGACCCTTATATAGCTACTGCTGGACCAAGACCTAAGGCATAATTCAGAGTTCTGCAAATGTTCTTGATGTTGCCAGTTTTAATGTTTTTGTTACATTATTTTTATTCTTCATGTTTCAGACATTATGCATTAGTCATTGATTTTCTTTTGAAATTTTACTTGACTTGTGATTAACACAATACTGTGAGAGTGGCTTTGTTTTTATTGTGTTTCTTTACTACTTTATTTGTAGCTCTTGGGCTGCCTGTTTTTGTTTATTGTAACAATGTTTAATCATTTAAACATTTTAATAATGTTGATGAGTACTGCAAATAATAAGTTGTAAAGCAGCTCAGTTTAGCTTTCTCTGCTTTCAAAGAATAATAAAAACAGTGTCAGAATCTTGTGTAAATTAATCATTTCAAGTATAAAGTTTTAAAATTTTGGAACTGCTATCAGTACTTCAGTAATTCAGGGGCTACCTACAAAAGTAGCAAAACATTTGGACTCAGATTAACAAATGCAACACAGGCAAGGCAAGGACCCTCTTCCTTTAATGATAGTCACCTAGTACAGTTAGTGTTGCTGACTGTTTCACTAAAGACTGTTTCATTGAGATTACTTGACTAAATGACACTAAAATGACACTTTGGCAAAAATTGCACTAAATGTTTTTTATGTGGGGCAAACTTCTCAAATAATAAAAACACTTAGGCAAAAGGACAGAACTTAATCAAAGATGTAACTTTTGGTGCAGGGATGTTCAGTCAGGTATTCTTGACTGGTGTTTGGCCACGTGGTTTCAGATTGATTCACTGTTCCCAAATTTTAGAAGGGATGGGGTGCAGTGGTGGTAGATAATATTGCTAGTTCTTGGAGTGGCACTTTCCATTAAGTTCCCTGTTTGCAGCAACCACTGCTGTTATATATTGCATGGTTTCTCTGTCCTCCAGATCTATTAATCAGATCAATTGACAGCAAAGTTCATCAGTGACTAATACTGCCTTTGCATTCAAAATAGTCTTTTAGGACAATTAGCATGGCTAGAACTCACAGTCCTTGGATAAGTAGGAAGAGTTTCTGCCTACTAATGCAACTGAAATAAAAATAAGAAAATACCTTTGAAAGATGATGCAGACCTTTTAAACACATGACACCTCCAGGACACAAAGCAAGTTGTTTCCCTACACACAGATAAACTCAAAGAAATTACATCTTCCATAATTTCTACTTATTATTTTGACTTTATACAGAACAACTACCTTACTAATAATAAACAGGCTAACCTCCCAACCTAGCTTTATCAAAAAAGGTGTAACTTTGCAAACCTCTCAACCTCAAAGTGCAAAAAATCTGAGAAAAGCCAAAAAATAACGAAGGACAAAGGCCCAAAATTAGGATCAAATGTTAAGTACTCCTCTTATAAACTTAGAAAGTTGCTAGAATAATAAGTTTTACATTATCAAGTATTTTATGGAAGATACAAAGTCTGATACTAAAATTTATATCATTATTTAATGACTTCAGTCCTGAATGACTTGCCAGAAAACCACAAATGCTGTGTGGAAAAGACCAAAAATATGAAGCAAAAATCTGGACATTCTCTGAAAATCTGGACAGTTTAAAGGTATGAGGGCAAGACAGGAATGCCCTTTACCACATCTATTTAGCATATATATTGAGCCCCAATTTCTTATGTTAACTTCAAAATCTTGTTATAACATCCCCACCTGTTTTGGTCAGAAAATTTCTTGTATGGCTTTTGCAAATTATGTGAATATCTAACTTACATGCCTAAATATGGATTGACCAAAAATTAGACATACCTTTCATACCTTCTCAAAATTTTCTAATGACAAATTAAACTTGGACAAATCTTTCATCCTTCAGTTAAACTCAAATCACAATTATATTGATATTATCAAATTATGTGGTATAAGAGTTATCATGTTTAAAGTAATTTAAAGTTGCAATATAACATTTTGAAGTATTGATTTACTATAAAAATGATATACAGGTATGGTCAAACATGGTATTCACATTTATTTCAAACATACATATTGTCAAAGCAAATAATTTTCCAAAGATTTTATTTTATATCAAAAATTCATGTTATACCTTTGAAATTCTATGACACTATAGAGACATCCTAAGCTAAATTCATATGGGCTCTAAAATCAGTTAGAATTCAAAACACTGAACTGGTGTCTCCTAACTCTTACGGCAGTATGGATTTACCGGATTTCTTATTATACTTTTTAATTGCAAATACTAGTAGACTTTGGGCAGCTTGAAAGTTGTAAAGAAAAGATATCCACTGGCACCCAGCTTGGTTCTGTATATGTATATATATACATATATATATATATATATATATATATATATATATATATATATATATATATATATATATATATATCATAATTACCTTATGTCCTATTCATGCAACACAATATTCATTCCTTTCCTGATTATTCAAACTGTCAAATGATTAAAAGTACATTCATTTGTTTTATTTTTCTGCAAAATTGTTTTATTAAAAGTAATCTACCGTATCTGTTTGGTTCCCTTGCTGTTTTTCTCAAAAATACTTTTGTATTTATTTTAAAACATAGAAACCAGTTAATAAGAACACAATGTACAACATAACATCAATAACATAGGAACAGAATAGACTAGAATAGAATAAAAAAGCAAAACCAGCAACAACTAAGTTGAAAGACTAAATAACAAACATATACAAAACTATTCACAGTATAGACAGCATATGTTCATCCAACATCAATTGTCAAACAGAAGGGGCTATGGGTCTCACATAATAGAAAAAAAGGAAATTATGTGCTTACAATGTCTTAATTCAAGATATTTAGAACTAAATCCCACATCTTAAGTACAGATAGGGATTCTGTTTTATGTTTGGAAACTATTTTAATAGCTTTAGGATGTTTAAACAGTGTTGATATAATTTCAGACCATGTTAAACTAGACAGTGAGCACCATTTTTAGTTATACAGAACTTAGTCATGCCAAAGATAATTATTAGTGCTTTTAAATGTACTAATTCCATTTTTCTTGAGGCAAATATAATAGTGCAAATTGCCAGGAGAAATGTTTTAGTCTGGAAAGAATGTTTTGCATGCTCTGGAATACTATGGACCATAATTGTTAAGTGAGTTTGCTTTCCCATAAAACATGAAAGAAGTTAGCTTTGGGTGTTTTATATGTAGAAGAGGCATCAGAAATGGTGTTATTATATTTGACTTTGCAAACTGGGGTAATATAAGTATCATTATATATCACACATTGGCTATAGTAAAGTGTTTATTTTTTAATACATATGCTTTCAATTTAAAGAAATCATTTGTTTAGGAGTGAATTAGTGAAAGGTGAGGACTGTATATGCATCATGATTTTGTGAACAGATACGGGTCATCAAATTTCTCTTTTGTATAAATGTTATATGTTGTAGATAACAATTTGGGAACTTGCAAAGCAGATATTACTGAGGAAAAGAGTCTAGCTTGGAAAAATCTTCAATGTTATAGTAAGTGGAGAATTGTAATATATTAAAATACAGTGATACTATAAATAAGTAGTCCTTAGGTAAAAGTAATTATAGGATGATTTGTTCAGGGGAGTTTGGCTTTTGTCCTATAAAATACAGAACTGTACAGTTTATAAGTAATGTCAATAATGAAAGATTGATCATTATATTATTGTTCAAAATATCATGATTTGTTATGGATAGACTGGAATATGAGTGCTGTTTGTTTTTATTGTTTGTATTACTTTATGAAAGTAATTTATGTGCTGTTTAATTGCTGAACTGATTTTTAGTTTTTTAAATATGTTTGGATGTGAGATATGAGACTGCTTACTGGTTGAATTTCATTGTTTTGTGTATCTAAGCCAAATATAAACCCATGCAGGGCTCTCTGTGAATATACCGGGATTAAACTAGATAGCTTTCAGGAGACTGGAAGATCTTACAATTAAATAGTATATGTAAAAATCTGGTAGACGCATTCCTTCTTCATGCTTTGGATAGGATACTTTAGAACATGAAATTCTAATACTTTTGGGTGCCATACAAATTAAGTAAGATTACTTTTTAGTTTATAAAATAAATTATTTTAATCTTAAGTATAGTAAAAGTAAAATTAAATAGGAGCGTTGGGAAGATGTTCATTTTGACAAATGTGATTTTGGAGAGGAAAGAGTAGAAGATAGCTTGCAATCTTTGTACATCTGAAATTGACATGTAACCAGTTCTATATGTTTTATGATAAAAAACTGTATAAGACACTGAGGTAAAGTTAATACATAAGTAGTTAATTGATAGCAAAATTGGTAATTGCTCATGTTTATTAGAGTTTATACTGCATAGCCTGGTCTTACAAAGTATAAAGATGTGAGACTTTTTAAGTTTAAATCGTAACTGGCAAATTTTGAAAACTCCATTACAGTATTTAGTATTTGCAGTATGCCTAAGTTGGGACAGGTAGAACAGATATTTGCATTGTTTGCAAAAGCTGTTAATGGTATTTTAATATTCAAGAGATTGGAATAATGTGGTTAGAATTCTGAGATATAGCTAAGAATAAAATTTCACTGTACAGGTTAAAGATATAGGGAGAAAGAGGACAACCCTGCCTTACTCCATTCCTGCTTAAAAGTGCTTTTAAAATATTTATTAATAAATAATTGGGTTGGATGGATTAGTGTAGAGTATACTAATATTAAGAAATTTTGTAGGACATCCAACTTTTTTGAAAATACTAAAAAGAAATGGGATATTCATTCAAAAACCTTCAATGCATCTATCATGAAAGCATAGATGCTGGCGTTATAATTTAGATCTAAAAGTTGCAGAGATTCAAAAGTGGTTGTCTAATATGAGGTTTGTCTACCTGTTAGAATATTATTTTGAAAGGAGAAAATTATGCAAGGTAATACTTGATTCAGTATATCCATAATTTTTTGCATATATTTTTAATTCTTTCTAATATGATACATTCTTTTTGAATCTTGATAAAATGGCTAGATTTGGAGAAGTACTTTAATTTACTACAGCCATATTATCAAAACCCAAATAGCCAATTAAATAATTAGATGATTGACATAACATAATTCACTCATTTAAAACAGAAATTAGTTTGGGATTTTCTTTCATGTAACACAAACTCTGTAGAACAAGTAAGAATCAAAATGCAAGTATACCTAAAAATTATATGATAATAATAAACAAATTCTTTATACCCTTAATTTAAAAGTTTTATATAACCAACACCAATCAGTTAAAATTAAATCATTACAAGATTTATTGTCCACTTTATTGCAGAATAAGACTTTATCCAAAGCCTATAAATTGATACTAAAAATCAAACTTAGTCACAATTACCTTATTTCTTCATCACGGTCTACTTATGATCATGCAATAATACAATAAAACTTTATAGGAAAATGCAGCTCTAATAGCTTAAAACATATCCCCTTGAAAAACTTAATTTCTCACAATTTATTATTCTAAGTAATTCTTACCATACCTTACCCCAGCTAAAATACCCTAACATTCCCCCCACATATCTAACAGTTATAATAAGTATAGTTCTAAAAATGTGGATATTCTTCATACATTCTGGTCCTGTAAATACTATATGTGACTATGGGACATACTGTTATCTAGGATTTATACATTTATTCCAGGAATAAAAGGTATAAATGGAAGTTAGCAATTTTTCATGTTTTGTCTTCAAGAAGTACAGAGTAGCAACTTGTTCATATTAATTACTTGTTTTTCTTTACCTAAGATACAGATCTTACATAATTGTCTTCATCATAAATCTATAAAAGGGGAAAACTTTAGAAATATGTCCCTGAAACACTTAAAACACTTATTTTTTTTTACACAAGCCCCACTCATTTTTTTTATTTATTTATACCTGTGCACATAAATATAGAAATTGCTTGTACTGCATGTAAACAATCTGTGAGCAATAACTTCACTTAGCTTACTCTTTTCATACTTGTGGCATTACACACTTTAAATTATTTGAAATGGTAATAAAAATGTTGAAGTTTTTGTGATATGCATTTATTTCAAACATAAGCTATTATTTTTCATGGGATAAGTTGTATCAATTTCCAGTTTTAGTATTATGCATTTATATATAGTGTATATAGTTTATGAGTTTGTCATAGGACAGTTACTGTAATCATTTTAAGTGTGTGTTTGTTTTGCTTTTCTCGTTTTGCTGTTATACTTGTTATAATTATTAATAAACGTATTTGCAAAATAGCAAGGTATTAAAGACAGTTGTGCAGAAGGCTTTACTGTGCATAATTATGCAACTATGATGCATAGACTGCAGGAAGGGTGGTGCATCAGTTGCATGTTGGAGATGTTACACTGAAGCCTACATTATTCTACTTATTTTAGAAATAAATGTGTCCTATCTGAATAGTGAAATTCATAGTACACTGCCTCAGAGCAGTGATAGTTTATCTATACAAATAATAAAAAAATGTAATAGTGTTCACGTAGTGTATGACAGCAAAAATAAGCTTTACTATATGCCTGGCTATACATGTCAAAAGTTTGGTAAAGTGAAACAACATAAATGCAAAAAGTGATGCTTTGTTGCTCAGTTTTGAATATAGGTTTGTTTGCTTTCCAAAAGTGCATCAGTTATGCTTGTAAGCTGACGGTAGTAACCTAAAGCATGAGACAGTGGTTACAAGAAGAGAGAATGAGGTTTCATCCACAGGGTCATTGGGCTGATTGCCTGTGACAGGGTGAGGAACAATTAGTACCGTAGAGGTGAGGCATTGTTTCTTTGGGTAAAGAAGAGTCAAGCTAAAGTGATTTGGGCAATTTAAAATGTACTTAAAGACTGCAGTGGGAGCAGCAGCCAATCTAGGGAGTGGAGAATGATGTTCTGTGATATCAAGAGGTCTAAAATAATTGCCCAGATTACTCCATTCATCAATAGGTGTGGGTGGGATCACAACAGCACTGAATACAGTTTCATCTAACAGACTTATGTACATGAAATCATTTAAAGCTTTAGTGGATGCAGAGACATGATGTACATTGTTCCATTTAATGACAACTATGTCTGAAAATCTATGGAAAGTAAGCAACCCATTTCTTTAGCATAGTTTGCTAAAACTAGAAATCATCCTTATTTTATGCATGACAGTGCCTGAAAACTCCTGATGAGCTTTCACCATACCGTAAACTATTTGAAAGGTTTTGCCTTCACAAACTATCTGATATGCATAGTTGTCAGCACTGATCATGAATTTCAGGATAATGCATCTTGGAGGCTGACCTAGGGCTGGAGGTAACCTAAAGAATAGGTGTTCCCATTTGATGGCTATGAGCGAAGACAGTTGCAACATGGAGCTTAGGTTCTTATCTACTGTAAGTAGGCTATGATATTACAATGTTCATCTCTCTCTCTCTCTCTCTCTCTCTCTCTTTCTGTCTTAGGCTGATTAGTCTTAGGTTCTTGACTGTATGTTTTAAGATAAACCAATTTTCTCTGAAGTAGCTCACTGGTTGGGGGTGATAATTTCTCTGAGCCATTTATGTTTCTCTCAGTTGCAAATCATGCAATGTAAACTCAGGTTCCAAAACATATGTTTTAGTCACATGTAGTTCAAGATTATTTATTAGCCATGGAAAGTTGTTTATGTCTGTATATTAGCTAATACTTTGGTAATCGTTTCAAAGAGAACATTTAGTTTTGTATCAGACTTGTTCTGTATGGTCACCCCTGAAGATCACTTCTAACTGCAAGACTGCATGGTTCTCCATGGTGGTCAGGATTCCAGCAGTCTGCTCTTCATTAATTTCTAAGAAAGTACTAGAACAATGCAGACAAAAACAAAGTAAACATACTTGACTAAAAAATAGGGCAAATATATGTAGTCACGGCAGCTGCAAGCTTTACCCCCCTCCCCCAACAAAATGTAAAAAATCAATTAAAGGTACCATTCATCTCGACACCCAGCCTTTATGTGCATCTCATTCCCAAGAGACTATGTCCTCAAGTCTCCTCATTGAATGGATTAAGGAAAACACTGAATGAGCATTTCCTCCTGTGCCCAACTTCTATCTGCTTCTTTTCCTCATCACCCAGACCCATATTACATTTTCTCATTTTGCTTAGCCCTATAAAACAGCTCTTGTTCCCATTTTCATTTGGGCCTGTTAGTCTCATTTCCACTTCAGCATTCCTAATCACCTCAGCTACTCTCTTCCTTGCCCTCAGTACACCTCCTTAATCCCTGCCTTCACCAAGTTTTTAAAATCTGTCACTATTTGTGGGCCTTTGTCCCCCCATTATTGTAGACTTTGTTCAGATTTCTTCCACTAAGAGTATGGGAGGTATGAAGCCATGCCATACTCCAGCTAAAAAGCCATGCCATACTCCAGCTAAAGAAGCTGAAGCTGCTAGGACTGACCTTAAACTTTCTACAAAGGACTGAAAAATCCCAAAAGCAGAGCTCTGCACATTTCTGCTCAGCATCTCCAAATTCCTTAAGGAAGTCCTTAACTGTTCAAGGTTGACTTTGACTGTTCTGTGAATCTAAGTAGTCCATAGACTTGATTACCCTGAAAGCATCCCCTCTCCCACAGATGGTCTACCAAAGAGGTGTCTGACCTGTAATGTTGTGCCATCCCAGTAGAAAGATGCAGTAAGTAAAATCATCAAACACTATTATCCCACCCAGACATAAGACCAAGGTGAAAAAAGTTTATACATGAACCACCAGCCGCCTGTATGTGTACAGAACCAAGACAAGAGCATTAGGCTTGAATGCGTATATACCAGAAGACTGAACACTATTGGGAAAACTATGTATCTGAATGAAATATCAGTAAGTTGCCCCTCTTCTCTGTAAATGAGTAAGAGAACACCAAACCATTCTACAAGGGACACTGTACAAAGACTGCCCAATAATTAGAAATGTCAGGAAAGTAGGCATGGTTTAAGAAATGCTCTAGCTCTAGGGTGTCCTCCAGAGGTGTGACTAGTAACCTGAAGCTAACCAAAATGCATACAACCTCAGAGAACTATAGCAAATGATCTCCAGACATGTATCCCAGAATGGGGCCATGAAAAGTCTATTTCTATGATCTCTCCCATTTGCCAGGGTAAAAAGCAGCCTGGAAGTGGGGGTGGGGATGATCAGCTACCTTTGATGAGACCCATGGGACAACATACCCCTTTTCTAAGTGAAGGGCAAAAAGCTATGAAATCAAAGTGAACACATTAGAAGTAACAACAGCATGGAGAAACTGTGTGACCAAATTCCCACCTGGCCACTGGCTAGTGGGTTAACCAAGGAGTACTAAAAAGGCCATCCCACAGGGACCAACATTGGGTATCTTGTGATGCCAGACCAATACCACATTTTCAAAGGTGCTTGCCTGACCCCTGTACACCATTTACAAAGTGGCCCGGGACTAACACAAATAAATGCAGTGCTAGGCCACAATGTGCTATAAGGCAAATGAATGCAGCACATGCACAAAAAGCAAGAACAAGCAGGGAGAGGCAGCAGTGAAACGTATACAGGCAGCTTAATGCAGAAGCAGGTTCTCCTATTCTTGGTGGCATTGTCTGAGAATCAGCCAAGGTAAATATGTCTGGGCAAGCATGAACACCATCCTTGCCTCTCATACAGGTAAGAAGCAAAACTGGATACATTATAGTGGCACTGTTGCACAGCAGCATTCCCCTATCAGCACCTCCACAGAGGTAGTGTCAAAAGCAAACTGAGTCAAGCACAGATCATGTTCCAAGCATCAGCCAGTTCATTTATCTAAAGTGGAACAGTGAAAAATAACAACCTTTTTCTAGTGGAGTCCATGGCATTCCAAATTGTATGCCAAGAAACAAGAATAACGCTGACAGCGAAAACTCTACACACCACTTACACAGACTGCCTATAAACGGGATTACAAGGTCAAAGAATAGTGGCAAAGAAGACATCCCACTGCAATGAAACAGCAGCTGCAGACTGCAAACATACCGACACTTTTAAATTGCCCCTGGACATCAATAATTCTGTACCTTCAAGGTATTCAAGCACACAAATGATTGAATGAAGATAAAAGGGCGGGGAAAACCTTTTGGAACCCACATGTGCCAAGGAGCACTAACTCATGTTTAGTGAGTCAAATGTCCTCAACTGGGATACTTCATCTAGCCATCTTGTAAAATCTCCCATTATGTTCAGAGCAAGAACCTGGAGTATTTTAAGGCCCATGTAACAACCACCAGATGGATTAAGGGGACCTGTCAAAAGTACAATATTCTGGGGATTAATCAGTGCTCTATCCACAAATCTTCACTCTTAAAAATCTAGGTGCTTCACCCAAGAACACAAGATGCGAGTGATGGGATCAGCACACCATCATCATCACCATCAGCCCCTTTTTCACATTTTTTACATGGGATTGGGGTCTCATGTTAACTGTTGCCATCTGTCTCGATTCACTGCCACACTCCTGCCTTCTTTGACACTCATGCCTGACTGTTATAGATCTTCTCTCGAGGGGAGCTATCAAAAGGTCAATATTCCGGGGATAAATCCATGCTCTACCCATGAGACGAGCATATCCTCTGGGCATAATTACAATGTTTTATGTGGACTAGTTATCTTCTATTGCCTAAGGATCAGGGATCACCTAAATTTGGCAAAGTCTTGATGCCCCAAATACCATTGTGCAAGAAGAGGTTTTTTTGAGGGGTAACTAACATGAACCCATGTCAAAGATGCATCCCTATAAGGATTTCAATATAAGAAAAGACAGTAAATGAAAAGGTTCAGCAAGCTTAACTGCCTGATAAAAAGAAACACATCTCAATTGTCACACCTGTGACTGACCAAAACAAAGTCTAGTTGTTTAGCCTGCAGACTTAGGGATCTGTGCTGGAAAAGGTCAGCTCTCATACATACAACTGCACAAGGGGATTCTTGAGAGGGTTCTGAGTAAAGATTTATTTATAGGCATAATACACACAGCAAATACCTCCTCCAAACTCAGAGAGACAGGCCTTCCTGTAATTGTCCTTAGCCATCTCTTTGGCCAAAAAAGCAATCATAAAAGGTCCAGTTCAATTACTTGCCATTATCACCAGAGCTGACCCGGTTGCAGTTTGGTAGGAGACTGACACTACACCCTAGAACAAAGAGGCTAACAAAGGTTACCAATCAAGTTCTGTGCATGTACAGAAATGTATATCAAGTCTTCAGAAGTTGCAGCTATTTTGCTATCCTCCTGGCACTGCATTACAGCACTCTACCTGGATCCTAATAATTCTGCAATTAATAGTTTAAATAGAGTAGTTGCATTTTTTAAATTTGCACTTGAAAATATGCACTATATTATTGCACTTTAAAGTTGGCACTTTAAAATTTGCATCTCAATTAATTGGTTAATGATTTAATTGCTTATGATATATAAAAAGATGTTTTTTGCATGGTGAGATGTTCCACTGAAGGCGAATTGCCGAGGTACCAGGACATGTGAATAAATGGGCAATTTTCATCATCTTTTTGTTTGAATGTTCCTTCAACTTGGGGTGCTGGTGTTTTTTTGATTTAGAGGTTGCGTTTGGTGTATTTTCATTATGGATCATGTTAATTCTGAAGGAACCTTCATGGGTGAGAACCTTTTGTTTGCTGAATTGGTGAAAGAGAGAGAACGCAAATTTGCAGCATCTGACTTATGGTCGGTTAATGCCACTGAATCATGCTCGGAAGATTTTGTTCATTTGGAGCGGTTAATGCCCAAAGAAGTGACCGTGTTCTATGACTCTAAGTTACTTGAAAAGTATGTAGCTTTAAATATTACCCTTAGAGGATTGCACATTGACAGATTGCCAGCTGGTGGTTTTAGTGAAGATGAGGGCAACCTGCTTCTTGAATGGAGGCAGGTCACACAAAAATGTACTCTTAATTGGCTCAGAATCCTTATAAAAAGAAACAACAGAACGGTTGAGAATCTTCGGAAAGAAATTATTGAGTTGCAACAGGAACTCATGAGTAAAACCCCACCCAATGTTTTTCAAGTTAACTTTAAAAACATCAATGAAAAAGTTATCAGAGTAGAAAACGATGTGATGGGAAGGAAAAAATCTAAACTTAAGGGATTATGAGAAAAACGAAGTACACAAATGGCCATGCAAGGGACGTCGATATTGTCAGAATCTTAAAAGGTACATGACCAGAAGTGAGGATGGCTCTTCATGTTCATCGATGGAAACAAGTGTTAGTCGGAAGAGTGTTTCGTTTGAAGACATCGGTTTGGACAGTTCAACAGAGGGTGTGGAAACTCTGAAAAGTGACCAGAATCCCAAAACATCCAATTTGAATATGCAAACATGTTCACGAAGGAACCAGTGGAAGTCGGCTTTTTTTCACAAAAATCAAAAGTAAGCACTTTGTATTCTTTCCAACTATTGGCATCAGGTAGCTCTTGTGTTAGTATACCTGATAGGAATTTGGACAATAATGGGACTTTATTGGACATTGTTGCAGATAATGTGAACTGTGGGGATGTTCATGTAATATGTTTTGATGAGTTAAGTGTGATTAATCTTTCCGATGTTGTTTTGTCAGACAACATGTGCAGTGTTTTTCAAAAAGGTACCAAGTTTATACCTACCAAGTTACCCATGTTAGCGGGCATCATTGTGGATGTTCGAAAATTTATTCTCAAATTGAACTTAAGGGTGTTTTTTTCAGAACGTGATTCAAATTTGCATGTTGAAACGTTAAATGATATTCAAGAGGATGATGAACTACTTAATCTAAGCATTTATGATTATAATGATGATTTGTTACGTGAAAATGAAAATTCATATGAGGATGGTAATCTTCCTGTAGGGGAAACATTTGGGGCGAATTATGGGAGTATTGGTTTGCCACAGTTTCCTAATGACAGTGTCTTCATACCTCTGAAGCACTCTACAGCAATCAGTGCTTTTGAACATGTGGTTTGTGCAAGCATTGAGAGAGAATATAATGATTTTTGTAGGAAGGGTAGGACATTTAATCTCTCCAAAAATGAATGGCTTGCTCTAAAGGATTTTAGAACTAAATTAGATAGAGTGAGTGTGAGACCTGCTGATTAAGGAGGTAATTGAGTTATTATGGATACTGTTAAATATGACAATATTATTGAAACATTGCTCAGGGAAGACACTTATATGAAATTGAGTAACAACCCGCTGAAACTTTATTCAGATGAACTTGTTGAATTGTTGGAAAGAGGTGAGAGATTAGGTTTCTTTTTAAGTAGTGATGTTAAAAAGTTGGTAGTGAAAGAACCTCGGCACCCTTATATTTACACCATTCCAAAAATTCACAAGAATATGACCAATCCACCAGGGAGACCCATCATTTCTGTGGTAGGGTCTTTCATTGAAAGAGTGAACAAATTTCTTGATTTTCAATTTAAAAAATATCTGCCCAAGGTATCTTCTCATGTGAAAAACACTGAGGATGTATGCAGAGCACTGCGTGGGATGTTGTGGGACAAGGATTTTTATTGGGCCACAGTGGACGTTTCATCCTTATATACTAACATTAATAGAAGATGGGGTTTGGAGGCCATGAGTAAGATGATGGGTGAGGGCCCACGCACAATGTTCTTGTTGTCCCTGTTGGAATATAGCTTAACACATAATTATTTTGTGTGGAAGAAGGATTTTTTCCTTCAAGTTAAAGGGACAGCTATGGGTGCAGCTTTTGCCCCCACCTACGCTGTGATATATATGGGTGAATTTGAGAAAGAGTTCATGTTTCAAAACATTTTTTATATTAATAATGTCATTTTTTATAAACGATATATTGACAATCTCATTTTCGTTTGTAAGGGGGAGTCTTCACTGTTTGATGTTTTCATGCAAAATATAAATAGAAACACACATGGGTTAAATTTCACTTTTGAATATTCGAGAAGTAATATTTCATTTTTGGATATGGAATTTTACCTTGGTAGGGACAATTTGGTACAATACAGACCTTTCAGGAAACCCACCTCTATCAATAATTTTTTGCATGCTAGTAGCATGCACCCCCCCCCCCCCATTTGATTAAAGCATTGCCTGAAGGGGAATTCAAGAGAATTCTCAGGAATACTTCTGACCCTAATTTATGGGATGAAGTTCTTGATGAAGTATTCGTGAGACTTTCTTCTAGAGATTATATGGAAACTACACTCTCAGGCATTATGGATAGGTTGTGTGGAGGGAATACATCTAGGGGTAGGTACCATGAATGGTAGTCAGTGTCTCATGAACAGGGCATACTATTTTTTGTATCCAGGTTTTCTGAATTTTCATAGGTAGTAGAAAAAATTCTTAAACAACTTTGGCATGTAGTTTGTGATGATTTGATCATTGGACATCTGTTTCTGAGGCATATTACCTTTTCTTACAGTAGGTATAACAATTTGAAAGAATTGTTAAATAGGAAGTTGGAATATTCAATAGACATGAACGTTGGTATGCAACGTTGTGGACGATGCTCTGTATGTGATAGGGTAAGCAACCCACATAGAAAGAAGATCAATGGGAAAAAGTATTTAGCATTTGAGAAATTCGATTGTTCTTCACAAGGGGTAGTTTATATCCTTGGTTGTAATTGTGCCAAGCCACTGTGGTACGTGGGACAAACTACAAGGAAAGTCAAAATTCGTATTCTTGAACACTTGGGGGATATCAGAAGGGGTAATATGGATAGCCCTGTAGCTTCATATTTTGTTAAAATGTACAATGGCAATACTAACGGGTTCATCTTCAGTGTGTTAGCCAGAACACACTCCCAGGGAGGTAATTTTAAAACAGAATTGAATAGGTTGGAACATAAAATAATTTATGGTTATCATACCTTATATCCGAGGGGCATGAATTTAGACAGTGGCATTATAGTTTGAATTTAGTCAGTGCTTTATTGTCTTATTGCATTATTGATTATGTATCAAATCATAGTGTATTAAATTATAGCTTGTAATGGCATACAAGATAGAACGTTTTCATCAATTCTTTGTATTTTTTGTATTTGTATTGAATTTCATGTGTTTAAGTAACAGTTTAAATAGAGTAGTTGCATTTTTGAAATTTGCACTTGAAAATATGCACTTTATTATTGCACTTTAGAGTTGGCACTTTATAATTTGCATCTTAATTAATTGGTTAATGATTTTAATTGCTTATGATATATAAAAAGATGTTTTTTGCATGGTGAGATGTTCCACTGAAGGCGAATTGCCGAGGTACCAGGACATGTGAATAAATGTACAATTTTCATCATCTTTTTGTTTGAATGTTCCTTCAGCTTGGGGGTATCGGTGTTTTTTTTTTTTAACTACACCCTAGAAAAAAGAGGCTAACAAAGGTTACCAATCAAGTTCTGTGCATGTACAGAAATGTATATCAAGTCTTCAGAAGTTGCAGCTATTTGCTATCCTCCTGGCACTGCAGAACAGCACTCTACCTGGATCCTAATAGTTCTGCGAGGCAAAATCACCTACTCTCACTGCTGCAAACAGAATAACAATAGGTTCAGGATACTGTGAGGAGACAAAGGTGGGGGGCTGATTTGCACTTGTCTGTTGAAGAGGATGCCCATCTGATCATGCAAACAATTATCTGAATGGAAAGTGGGAACAGAATGCACCCTTCTGAGCAAAGGACCACATTATGAGAGAGAGCTCCTCTATAAAAAACAGACTGAGAGATTTACATTCTCTCTGAAAATGAAAACATTTGGAGGCAAGAACTTTGACTACATCTCTCCAGTATCATCTGCATGCACATATACTGTGATCACAGTCACTGGAGTGGGGAATGAAACAAAAATTGATTTAATCCCATTTCATGGTAAGGCAATCATGATATAACAAGGGCTCTGGCAAGGACACTCCTACTGGAGTTGCCCCAAGGTTAAATACAGAAGAGTCTTCTCTTGAGTCTCAAACATGGAGCAGAGTGTTAAAAGACCCATGGCTTGGCCCCAAAAGATGGGTTAGCCAAAGTAGTATTTGTATCAGAAATAGTGGTATCCTACAGTATATCTGTCAGCTCAAGCTCACAGTATATCTGTCAGCCAATAAAACTTTCCTCAGTACTAGCAGTAGTTAAACTTGCACTGGGTCCAATGTATAGTTAAGAGAAAGATAAGGCATATAAACCTCTATATCATTAGACGCTGGGCCTGACTTGAAGAGAAGACAAGCAAGCCTGCATCAAGTGCACCGATGTTGGGCCACTCTATACAGAAAGGAGGCTGCTGGAGCAGGAATAAGATGACTTGATGCCAGCCCTAGCATTAACTGACCTAATGCTAACAAAGCCAATGTTGCAGTCCCAGAGTAAACATAGCATAACAACTAACATTATGGAACCTGTGGAGCACAGTCCAAGGGCATCAATTCCAGTCTAACCAGATGGAAAGGAAGATTTCATACCAGACCAACCTGCACGTATCACAAGAAGAGGAGAAAAAGGAGGAACTGAAGCAGTCTACTGTCACTGTATGTTAAGACTAAACCTAAAACAAAAGGCAAGAAGGCATAGGGGAAGGTCCATCAGCTTTTAGGCATAGAGAGGAGCCAATGTGGGAAGAGCTTGAAGCTCAATGAGATTGTGGAGCACAGGAGGTGGAGAGGCAAGGAGAAAACTCTTCTGTCAAAAATATAAATGTAACTGCTCCTGCATAAAGAACAAAGTATGGACCCAACAACCAATAAAATAGTTTAATAAGCAAAATGGCAAAAATGGAAATGGCTATAGTTAGATATCTGCAGCTCTGGCCTTCTCTCTTGGTTGAACCTTTTTGAGTTTTCTAGCTTTGCAAACAGCCTAACTCAAAGCCACAACCACTTGAGTAAACAACTAGGGCAAACTAAAGATTGGGAGCCCCCTTGAGCAAAGGAAAAAAGGAAAACCAAATAGACACTATCATGAAGAGTAGAATGACCTAATGAAAAGAGAAGGTGCCTCTAAAAATGCTTCAAGTTACACCAGAAAAAAAAAAGAAATGAACTGTGAAGGTCATTAACCCACAGTCACAGGAAAACATTATTTTCCCCAAACAGAAACAGTTTCCTGAGGCTGTTAGGTTATAATCACATGCCTTCAGTTGTGGGAAGAAACTGGAAAATGTAAGAGAACAGACACTGGGTAGCAGAGGAAGTGAAACTGCTGGTGTATCCTAAGAAAATTATAATCAAGTTGAACTTGTCCAACATGAAAAGTCCCATTAATTAAAAACTGGTACCATAACAGCTTTTTTTAATCATGGCTTATGTAGGCTTATGACAGGAATCAGCACACCAAACTACCCCAGGCTGCCTTGCACCTCTTCTACCCCATAATGCACCAAGACACTCTCCCTTGCCAGAAATGAGGTAACCATGGTAAGATAAATACATACCTAAGACAACACGGCCATCCGAGCCATGCTTGGGGAGGAGAAGGAAAACCAGTTCATCACAAAGAACAGCCCTAATCTTACTGAGCTACTGTTGTGAAAGTACATAACTTCGTTATCAAATATGAGTGGGTCCATCTTGAGTAACTCACAGACAATCCAAACCAGATCCATTGGCACAAAAACAATCTCTGAATATAATGCCAAGAAACCCACATTTGATTATTAGTTCAGGTTTTTATTGAAAAGCTGTTATGGGGAAAGAAATAAACCATGCACTGTCTGGTTATGGTGGTGTTGGGGACTGGGATGCCATGCTTGCAGATTTGAGCCATTCTGTGTAGCCTAGGGGAAAGACTAGAGCTCAGAACAGCTGATGGGTGAGTAAGTGAGTCTGGTAAACACATGATCTGCCCAGAAACTGGGGCAAGGATGGTCTCAAGATAATGGCTCAATACCTACCTAACATACCACATGATGCCAGCATATATGGAAGCAGTGCCATAACAATTTCAAGGCTACTTCCATGAGCAGAAGTGTGGATTTCTAGGCTTCCTCTACTCTTGAAGGAGACCTGTCATCACTGGGGTGTGCAAAGGTGGCTCAAACGTTAAGGGTAAAAACACCCAAGTAAAGTTGCTGCAAAAATGTTTGCAGCTCTGGCAAAATGTGGAACTCCATGGTGGGGGGGGAGGGGTTGCACTACCTAACATTCCATAAAATCCAAGCAGAATAACCAGCTGGGGAGGGGACAACCTACAGGACACAGTCCCACGCTCTTCTGAATGGATCAGCCCTGGGCCATCATACCCTTGTAACAGTGCTTCCCAAAGAAGGCTCTCATCCCAGATATTGTCTGATTATTAGTATTTCACAAAAATATTCAATGATTACCACCTATATAAATGTCATCTAACACATTTCCTGAAAAGGCTGCAGTTATAACTGAATTGCAATTTATTTTTGTCTTGTGAAAGACCTTTTTACAGTGGCCATCACATCTTCCAAACTGAGTTGTGCAACAGAAGATCTTCCTCATTAACTTTTGCTTTAAATATAGTTTCTCTAGGAATAAACCTGTTTTATGCCAAATGTAGCTACAGGGTCTAACTGTTATGAAGTTCTTGAACCAAAATTTCTCAATAGTATCACAACTGGAATCTAGACGTTCTACACAGAGACAATGCACAGATGTCTTGAAGGACACTTCCAAGACCCCATTTACTCCACATGCAAAACCCAGACACCTTTTGCTTCTTCATATTGAAAAACACTGAGTTACTAAACAAGTCAAACCTTCAAATATAGTTAATAATACAAATTCAGAAATGCCACAACAGTTTTAAATACAGAAACAAAAGATGTGCCAAAACACAATGGTGATGTGACTGGAGGAAAGAAGGAACTATCAGACGACTGTATTATGCCCTGAAAACAATAGTCTGAAATTCACAAAATTAAAAGATCTGACCTGAATATCCAAATATAAAAAGAAAGGAAAACTGCAGACCAGAGCTTAAAAATATTGAGATGAACAAGACTGGGAGGCTTCTGAAAGCTTGTCAATATGCAATAAGCAAAAGCTTGACAGAAGGGAAACTGCAAGCACTAGAGAAGGAGTTCTGAGCACTGACTGCCGACCATTCCTACTTTTGAAGTGAATGGACTGAATCATGTTAAGATCTGTTTTGTTCTGGGCAGACAAACAAAAACAGATAACAAGCTGACATTCTTCTATGCTGGTGCCAAAAGCAACAATGGAACCAAAACATAAACGCACTAAACACTGACTGGAAAACATTCCAGAACTGACAAATGCATAAAGTACAGATTCCTTGATACCAAAAGGAAGGTTAAGGGCTCTAGTCAATGAAAGGCAATTACCTTCTGAAGAACAGACACTGAAGCAGACAGAAGAAACCATCACAGAACCCAAGCTGCACAGAGAAAGGTGGACATAATTCCAGGAAGGTACACATCAGTGCTGGTTTCAGAGAAACTACTGCCAAGAGCTTAGGTACCAATGAGGGAAGATGTCACCTTGGAATCAAGTGATGCAGTGGTCAAATGGGAGGGCCAAGCCCAATTGAATACATTGGTGGGATACAGGGCCTAACATACTTTTGATGCACCATGAAAACTACCTCCATTGGCTTTATTTAATGAAAATGGACAATCAAAGGAGTTGAGAGGGAACACATCTGAGTCAGTAGGCTCTCTGACTCACACCTAGCACTACAGAACCTGAGGAAAACAACACATCAATAATCAAAGGAAAAGGACAGTTTTGAACTTGGTGGAGCTCTAGGAGGTAACTTTACAATAACATTCAACTTGAAACAAAAGTTATGCAATCACCATAAGTCAGTAGATCCACAGTAACCCATCCCAATGGCATTACGACTACTTGGAACTCCATATTCTCAAGTTGCAAATAACCTTTGTGCAGTTCAACAATGCTTTGCCCTAGCCTCCCTTCTACAGAGACACATTAGCCATGTTAAGGTAGTCTCAAGAAACGCATATGCAGAGACAAATTCAGCCAAAGCAGAGAAAGGTGGGCAGGACTGTTATGGAGGATGGATCTCACCATTACAAGTCTATCATTATTAAGCATATAAAACTTTCAAATTTGAAAATCCTAGTGTAGAGATTAAACTCACAGTCTTCTGACCTGAATGACGTCAAAGGCAGATGTTTTATTTGTTAAACCAGTAACAGTGCTCACTGCTGTTCCCTTGATCTTTTTTTTATTTTTATTTAAACACAATAGAATTATGGTAAACACAATAGAATTATGGTAAACACAATAGAATTATGGTAAACACAATAGAATTATGGTAAACACAATAGAATTATGGTAAACACAATAGAATTATGGTAAACTCCCCAGTGATTAATTATATATTCATGTATTTTAAATTGACTACATGTACTGCTGTATTACTTCTGTTTCTGTGGTATCATATTATTTATTTTATATATTTAACATTTGTTTACCTTGAAAGTCCGACTGGACACAGGTCCTTTTTAAGCGGAGGCATGGGGAGAAAAGCTCCAATTATAAGTAGTAAGAATTAAAAAGCATATATAAGTTTATACAATTAAAGTGATAATGAAAGGCAGATTTTTATACAGGTAATCATAATTGTCAATTGCAATAGAGTGACAAATTGTTATGAAAGGTAAGTAATATATACATGGTGAGATAGCTGGAAAAAGTAGTTTAGTGGCTAGACTAAATACAGATACTAGGAGACATTTACAATGCATATGTACAGTGCTAATTGCTGAAACATACTATTGTGTAGAGGTGGGTAAGTTAAACTCATGCATGATTCTGCACAGTTCAGAGTGATGGAGAGAGTACGAGTTATTTTAATGTATGTGTGTTTGTGTGCGGGTGACTCTCACTAAGTAGACCTTGGATAATGAGGTTGAATAGTAACATTTGGTTAGTAGTGATTAGAGTGGGGTTAGCCAGGATGGTTACAATGGCAAAGCCACGTGTCTACTAAATGGGATTTCAGTAGGGTTTTAAATTGTGTCATAGAGTTACTATTGGGTTATAGTAGATGGGAGGTTGTTCCAAGTTTTAGAAGTGTAGTAGGAGAAGAGTGCTTCTCCAGCTGAGTTATTGGTTTTTGTAACATCTAGGAGGAGTTTGCTATTTGAGCAAAGGGATCCAGAGGAGGTGTATTGTCTTATAATATTTTGGAGAGTTGTGGTATTATCTGTTTTTTGCAGAAGCTTAAAGGCAAATGTTTGTTGGTTGAAGTGAAATAGCTGGGGAACTTCTAGCCAATTGAGTTGATTAAGTGCCATACAGTGATGAGTTTTGTATAGGGCATCTGTTGCAAATTTGGCTATTTTATTGTAACATGAGTTTAATTTGGAGAGGTCTGCTTTGCGGAGGTTGGTTAGTATAGGGGAGGCATATAGGAGGGTTGGAAGGAGGTGTGTATGGGCAATAGTAGCTTTAGAACTGGCAGTTAAGAAAGACCCATTCCTGTATAATAGACCTAGTTTCTTTGTGGACCTTTTTTATGACTTGAGTGATGTGGATATCAAGTTTTAAGTTATTGTCGATTTCGACTCCCAACAGTTTGGTATGAATGGTTGGGAGGATGGGAGTTTGTTTTTTGGAATGGGTGATAAAGGACTGGGGGAGAGGGAGTTCTGGTTGGGTAGAAGAGAAGTAGTTTAGTTGTGTTGGGGTTTAGTATGACTTGGAAATCAGTGAGCCAATTTTCCACAGACAGAAAGGAATTTTGAGTTATGGTGTGCAGGTCTTGTAGGGAGGAGGCTAAACATATCAGAGTTGAGTCATCTGCATATTGTATTACTGATGCATGAAGTGTGGTGGTATGGTGTTGGTTGGTAAAGAGAGAGAAAAGTAGGGGGCCAAAGTTGGAGCTTTGTGGAACTCCTATAGAGACTGGGAGGAGTGAGGAAAGTTGTTGTTGCCACAGGACGGTTTGCTGATGTCCTGAAAGGTAACTTTGGAACCAGAAAAGAGATGAGTTACTGAGGTTAAATTTGGAGAGGGACTCAATGAGTTTACTGTGATCCACCATGTCGCAGGCTTTAGATAAGTCTAAAAGTATGGTGGATACATATTTCCCATTATTTCTATGACTATTATTCATATTAGTAAAGGCCATGAGGTTCATAGGTTCATAGGTTGGTACTAGGCTATCAGCCCTAGGGCCTATACAAGCCTAGCCATAACAATTCCCTGGCTATTTCTTCCCACATTATTTACTTTCCTGGACCCCTGTCTAGCAGGGTGACTGACGTGATCCCTGGGGTGAATTTCCTTTCTCCCATCCAAACGTCAAGGTTCCTCTTGAAGAGGTCCAAAGAGGCACTCTGCTTGACATGTATGGGCAATCTATTCCAGAGTCTGGGGAGTCTCTGGGTCAGGAACCTATCCCTCCAGCATGTTTTGTTTATTGTGATGACAAGGTTTAGATCCCTGGAGCGTGTAGCTCTGAGGGATTGGGATTTCTTTAAGTGTAGCATGTCCAACAGCTCTGGGTTTGACATGGCCTTGTATGTTAAGCAGAGATCGCCTCTGAGTAGACGATATGCGACAGAGTATAGCTGGAGTTTTTTAAAGCGGTCAGCGTAGGGCATCTGCTTTAGGCCTGTGATTCTTTTAGTGAGGTATTTCTGAGGCCTTTCCAGTTGTTGCAGATGTCTTGAGAGGTACATACCAAATGGGGTTGTATTCTATAATGGGTCTAATGAGGGATGAGTACAGTGGGACAATGACCTCCTTTTTCTGGATGAAAAGCCCTTCGTGATGAGGTGTGCCACATAGAAGGATTTCCTGACTGTTGTGGCGATGTGGTTATCGAAGGTGAGACCACTGTCCACCTGTGTCCCTAAGTCTCTTATCACACTTTCTGTGTTTAGTGTACTGCCACCTATATGGTAATTCATGGATACATGTTTTTTCCCAAAGGGGATAACAATACATTTCTTGGCATTGAGCTTGAGCCCATGGCTCTGGCACCAAGCATCTGTTTCTGTAAGGCCCTTTTGTAGAGTATCCACATCATTTGGGGATTCAATAATGGTTCCCAGTTTGCAGTCATCTGCAAACTTTGTTAGCCAGAGTCCCTTAGTGTTGACCTGTACTTCAGAGAAGTAGATGCCAAACAAGAGCGGCCCCAGGACTGAACCCTGAGGTACTCCACTTGTCACTTGTCTGGAGCTGGATTTGGAGTCGGCTACTTTTACAGTGTGGGTTCTATCAGTAAGCCATTTAGCATGAGGGCTGTTGTTGTGCTATGATGGGGTCAAAAGCTGTGCTGAGTATTTGATAGAAGTTTATGTGTGTGAAGGAAATCCATGAGTTGTAAATGTATGACTCTCTCTAAGATTTAGGATAGGGGAGAAAGAATAGTTATAGGGTGATAGTTGTTGAATTTGGTAGAATTTCCCACTTGAAAAGTGAATGATGTGGGAGATCTTCCAGATGGAAGGGATTGTATTTTCTGATATTGATCTATTTATGAGTATGGTTACTGGGTATGCTATTGCTTCTGCTGCAGTTTTTAAAAGCTCTGCTAGGAGGATATCTGTGGCAAGTGTAGTAGGCTTAAGTTTTTTAGTAATCTTTTTATAGTACTGATAGATACGGGATGCAGTGAAAATTGATTGGGGTCATTTTTGTGGTTGGAGCTGTGTTGTGGTGAGATATGGGTAGGGTTGTTAGGACTGTTGGAGGTGTTTTGTGAAGCAGCTAGGGCTTTGATTGTTTCAGTAACGTATTTGTTGAACTGGGTTGCCATGTTATCAGAGCAAGAGGTTGATGTTGGGGTTGGGGTGCCTATCTCACATGGTTGTAGTATATTTATTGCAGACCAGAACTTGTGAGGGTGATTGTGATGTTTATTTTGGATATTGTGATAGTCGTTGATTTTGTCTAGTTTTACAAGTTTTTTGGCTCTCTTTCTGAGCTCTAAAAATGCCTGTTTTGCCGATTGAGTTTTGGTCCTATGAATGTGATCCCAGGCTTTGTTCCTAGCATTGAGTAGGGATCTGCATTCTTTACTTAGCCAGGGTGCATAGTTAGTTTTTACTCTAATATTTCTAGGAGGGAGCATGGGTATTTAGTATATCTAGAAAGGAGGAGTTGAAGAAGTTTACAGCGTCATTTACTGGTAGTAGTCTAAAGGGTTCCCAGTTGCAACTTTTTAATGTCTGGATAAATGTAGCTAGGTTTAAATTATTATTATTCGTTATTAACTGGAGAGTGAGTTGGCTGATTTGTTGCAAGCAGGTTCGCATTAGGAAGGTTGGCAGATGGTTACTTAGGCCATCAGGGAGACAGCCTGAATATGATGCTAGGCTGGGGTTGTTAACCAAAATCCAGTCAAGGGCAGATTGTCTCTTAGTGAATTTGTCAGTTCTAGTGGGGGATGAGATAAGCTGGGTGAATCCATGGAGGTGTATGTGGTATGATCGGTTCTGTGACGAGCAGGTTAGAAAAATCTATGTTGAAGTCTCCCATCATGATTGTTTCATGAGGGAGGGATTTAGATCCCAGTGGAGTAGGTGTTCCAGAGTAGGGATATTATTTCCTGATAGGATATATCAGCCGATGATGATAATGTGTTTTTGGGGTTTATTTCTAGTCTGGTAAAGATGAGCTCTGAATTTTCAATGATAGGAGTACTTATATTGATTTGTGTAAGTTTGAGGTGGTCTCTGACTAAGACTGCTATGCCCCCACCCCTCCTGGATGTCCTATCTTTACGAAGAATATTATACCCTGGGGCAGCTATTTTATTATTGCTGTTACTTGTTTTTAACCACATTTCTGTTAGAGTGTTGATGTCAGGGGAGTAGTAGGTGAGTAGCTCATGCAGGTCATGGACTTTGTTTAGGATACTCCATACATTTAAGTTCAAGAGAAGAAGGGAGGCTGGGTTATTTTGTCTTAGTCTTATTGGGTCATGGTTGTTTAGGAGAGTAGGTCCAGGATTAGGGTTTATGTCACTGGAGCAGTTTAGTATCCTAAGTAAGTGTAAGATAATTTTGGTAACTTTGTTATATAATCCTTCTTTTTTTAGATAGGTTAGGGAGGTAGTGTATGATGGATGGTATTTGTTAGCATGATAGTCTATTAGGTTGATGTAGAAAATGGTGGGAGTTATGTAGTACTGAATCTGTTTATGGGGGGGGGTTGTAGAGGTTTGCCAAGGAGGGGGAGTTTAGTTGGTGGTAGGGTAGTAAGACATGCAGTGAGAGTGTAAAGGATAAGTAGTAATGAGGAGGCTATGATGTGTAGGGGTATTGGGTATCTAAATAAATTATTCAGACAGTAAATTTTACCAGGAGCCTTTGTATTAATAGTTGGTCTAGTGCAGTGAAGTTACATTATTAAAAGTTGATGGCTGGTAGTGATAATAAAGGAGTAGTAGCTGTGATATCTGTAGGAGAAGGTATAATGGAATAATTAAATACGGTAGTATGAAGAAGGAGTGTGTGGCTGTGTGGAGATAATGAGGAGTGGGAGGGCACAGCCCAGGGTGGGGGAAGGTAGTTAGATTACCATTAGTAATTAGGTTTGCTGTGTGGCTGGGAGGAAAAGTGGGTTGGGCTATAGAAGTATAAGTTTAAGTGAAGTGGGGGTAGGTGAGAATGGGGGTAGGGTAGGGGAGTGGAGTGAGCCTGGGTGGAGTGAGGGTGAATGGAGCGGGTAGACACAGGGTGACAAGCAATGGCAATTCTACAAAAACAATCAGTTTTGTGGGTAAGTTTAGCTCAGAGTAAGTGGGCTGTAAAATAGTGACTTAATGAAGTGTGCGTGTTGCTTGGGAGTGAACCCAGAGTACAATTGTATGTAGGATGTGACTATTCTATGGATAAGTTTTTAGTTTGGGATATGTTGGGTTTTTATAGCATATGCAGGCATTATTGCTTGTTAAAAACATCCACTTTTGGAGAAGTGGAGCCTAGGTTAGATGAGGGTTCAGGTTAGCTGGGGATGGGGAGTATGAGTAGGGCGGTTATCGGCAAGCGTCCTGGTTTGGTGTGCTCAACACTGAGTTAAAAACTAATACAAGGACAAAGTCTGGCAGTTAATTATAAAGCAAGAGAGCCTACATACATACAATAGTTTAAGCAGAAGGTTTACAGTAGTTCCTTTGGGCAGGAGTTCACAGAGATGGATGGCAGGCAGAAATCACAGGGTGGAATAGAGCGGCAGTTATTTAGATTAATGCTAGAGAGGAAAAACAAGAGAAAATCTATAATATCAGCAAAGAAGAACTCATTTGTGTCTAACAACAGTCACTAAAATTCTACCTTTCAAAAAACAAAGCTTTCAATACTTCTTTTTGCAGTATGAATTATGACAGGTGTACTGATGGCAACACTCACCATGCCAGCACTAAAACATCTCTCCATCTGCCTATCCATCCATCTAGCCAGCCATTTCCTAAACTGCTTGTCTTAGTGAGGGTTGCAATAGTTAACAATCTGAGCAGTGTAGAGTAGATATCTCTGTACCCAGCAACAATCTCCTCTTCAGCCTGTGGGATCCCTAGGTTTTCCAAAATAATCTGACAGATGTAGACTCTCTGATATGTCCTAGGACTGTGCATGGCTTTCTTCCAGTGGACCAAACCTGGTTCACCTCCCACGGGGTGGAGGCAGCCAGGAGGCAAACTCACATGGTACTCAAACCAGTTCAACTGTATCTTCTTAACGCAGAAGAGCATTGTATATTCACTGAAATCTTCTCTTTTTACTAAACTCCTCACTCTGCCACAAAAACTGAGACTAGCTACCCTGTAAGAAACCCTCATTTCAGCTGCTCGTAACTGTCATC
Organism: Protopterus annectens; assembly: GCF_019279795.1. Taxonomy (NCBI): domain Eukaryota; kingdom Metazoa; phylum Chordata; order Ceratodontiformes; family Protopteridae; genus Protopterus; species Protopterus annectens. Next base: position 1,669,286,177 of record NC_056725.1, read on the forward strand.
TTCCCCTGCTACTCGATCTCATGACAATAGGTAAAAATGAAGACATAGAATGACTGAAAAAATTAATTCTGTAACTTTAGTTTCTGTTTTTCCATCACAGCCCAGTACAATACCTGCAGTTATTTCATCACTGCACATATTTGTTGGTCAATCTCCCAATCCCCTCTACCCTCACTTATGAACAAGACCGTAAGATGATTAAACTCCTCCAAATGAGGAAGCTGCTTCTTTCCCTCACCTGAAGAAAGCAATCTGCTCTTTTCCAAGAGGGAACAATAACCTATGATTTTTAGTTCAGCTACATTACAATCAGTGGTGAACCATTTCAGTACAGACTAGAGATCATGGTTAATAGAGGTTAAGAGTTCATCTTCAAACAACAAAGATGCAACCATCATGTCACCAAACTGGATGTTTTCCATCTCTACAAATTTTGATATCTTGTTCATGAAAATCGCAAATAAGACAGGAGACAATGCATGCCCTTATAGATATTTACACTCACCATGAATGTACTTGATTTAATGCTTCTCAAATGCAAGTACCAAATGGTAACTGCCAGACCCCCTATTGGAGTAACACCTCCCACAAGACATTTCATGTTTTTTTAATATATATATCTGTTTATCTATCTACCTATCTATATGTCTGTCTATCAAGCTGTATATCTATCTCTCTGTTTAGATTTGTTGACCAAGGTAGGGCACTGATTCATATTGACCTATATCAGGCCCAGTCTAGGTGTGAAAACACAGTACAATGATAGTAGTACAATTTACATGTGCAAATACAGACTCATTTCACAAACAGTTGTTGTTGTCTTTCGGCTTTTCCCAGTTAGGGGTCACCACAGCGGAACTCCGGTCTGCTAATGATTGGCAGTAGATTTTCACGAAAGCTGAGGCGCCAGCTTGACGTTCAACCTTCAACAAAGGCATACCCATTTACGCATGTCTTTCGAACGCCCACACAACCATGGGGAGGACATGCAGACTCCACACAGAAGGCACTCCCCGCACTCCAGCCAAGAAAGAGGTAAATGTACAATTCTATAGTAAAGGTATAGTAAAGTAAAGTTGCAGTGCATATAGTAATGAGTCAGTCTCTGCACTTTTCTGTGTTCATTTTCATATGTCTTACCCAGGATCACAAAAATAGGTACACTACTGAAAAACTCATTTGACCCCTCCAGCATTTTTACAAAGAGAAAGAGATGTCTCATGGCCCGAACAGAGTTTGTACTGTTTGACTTGACTTCCTAGCACTTTGACATAGATGTATAAATACCTGAGTATGACCCATATTATATATGACCACAACATATTAAATGTACTTCAGCAGTTCCAGACAGATCTCATCCACTCAAATAGCCTTACCATAGCAAAAATGATTAATTGTTCTAGTGACCTGTGCTACAGAAATGGATTCAGTCCCAACAGCTGCTTCTGGTACTACCTCTTCGGAAGATGCCACACCCAGGGGAATCAGGTGTTCCTCAAAGTGTTTTTGCCACCCCCGAACAATGCTTCTGGTTGAGGTCAGTGATTCTTCATCTTTGTTTACGTGCCCTCACCAAAAACACTTGCAGTGTAATTTTTCACCCTTCAGTGTTTTAAGCATTCACTTTTGGCATACGGGTTCTTGGACATTCTGACATTTGAGTTTCCATAGTAAAACTACTGTAGGGACCTCTGGGACCTCTTATTACTCACTATCCCTGTCTGGCAGTGACAATAAACCTCCTGACCATCCACCCTCATTTGCTCTTTCATGTGTGACTGGCACTACAGAGTATAAGGTATGTGTACCTTCAAAGATTCAGTAAGTTTATTTCTCCACTAGGAAGTAGCATTTTCATGGACAAAAGCAATGAAGCAATGTGATGGTCAAAATGAGGGAAGAGGAAGGAGGCAAATTCCTAAAGAAAGTATCATGAAGTTTCATGCAAACTGAAACAGGGTTCTTTAATGAAACTGAATAACACAGAAGTGCTGCTTCATTTGGAAACAGCTATGTCTTGCTTTATTCATATTTGACAGTATAGGAATAATTTTGTAGGAAGCAACATATACTCCAGTATGAGGAAACTGTCCAGAGTGCAACCTAGAATGTAGTCATCCTTTGATAAAAAATGCTTCTGCACAAAAAAATCACTCCTTATGATTAATTTATTATTATATTAATGATTAATTGCTTTTTGGTACAAAAACAATACTTTAATTCATCAGTCATATAGCATCCATTAAACAACCGTCTATATTATTGCCAACAAAAAGCATTCATCTTGTCTGAATTGCAGTTTTTATTTTGTTTTATTTTATTTTATTCCACATTTTGCTAATTTTGCAGATTTTATAGCTGAAAGGTGTCTACCCACAGGTATGAAAATTATGACCAGTTTGTTATGTGCAAATGTTACACCTCCACCCAGCCAGATGTATGTGCACATATAAATGCATGTATGGTAGTCTTGAATACATTACATTAACCACATTATATTTATAAGGACTTTTGCTAAGAGCCATCCAAATTGTTTTGCATTCTTACAATGTCTATTTGTATGTCTGTCTGTATGGCTATATTATGCTATCAATAAGTTTGTCTATTGTTTGTGGCTTCCCATTGTTTATTTGTTTGGTTGTCTTCATTGTTACATTATTTCTGCAGTGAATACTTGCCTTCGTCTCCTCTCAAATAATCTGGATAAAAAAATGTATTTGTTCATTTACTTATGTCACATTTTGATTAGGTTAATCTCACTGGATAATGGCTAGTTGGAGAGGAGACTCAATGAGAAAAGTTAAGATAATCTAATTAAGCACTTCAGAAATTTTATAGTAGGTAACATAATCAAGCTACCAGATATAGTTACTGTTGCACGTCTTGTGTATCTGAATAAGATGATGAGACTTGGATATTCATTTAAGTAGTTTATTACACACAAACAAATCAGGATGGATGACAGGAACATTAAAATTAAACAAAATAATTAACTGACTACTACACATATATGCTTTCACTATGGCTGCTCGCTCAAAATGGCACTCTTGCTTGCACGTGCTCAGTACTTATCTGCACGTGCCCACTGACTGTAATGCTTCTTAAAGGTACATCACACACTCTGATCTACAACCTCCCTCTTTTGACTGATCTGTCTCACATTGACAATGACAATTGAATAGACATGCAAATCATACAGACAATAATAAATAAACAATGATCATATCCAGGTTGCCGTGTAGCTGTGACTAGGTCTTGAGATACAACCTGATCTCATAATGTAATAGTTAGAACTGGGTTTAACAACAGGGACAGTCACTGGGGAATGTTCTGCTTCAGGATGTCCAGGGATATTTTCAGGAACAGGAACAGCTGATGGAATGTTCTCTGGAACAGGAACATTGGACAAATCACTCTGAGAATTAGTCTCCATTACAGGCAAGATGCTGTAACATTGGCTCTGACACCAGTAGTGAATGCTTCCAATTCTGCCTAAATTCCATTGCCTGTGATTCCATGATGTACTATCTCAGTTCTTCACACAAAACTTTCACAAGTCCAATCCTATCAAATCCTTCTGTTGTCTGCATCCTTACTATCTCTCCTTTGAATGGATTGAGAGGTTTGCTGGTCTTATTGCAGTAGGACTTTTGGAAAAATGCTTTTTTAGAAGTTGGCCTGTCACTTGTTTTTAGCACATGGAGCCAACAAATTCTTATTGATTGGTAGTGTGGTTCTGGTTTGTCTCAGCGTAAGTCTCTGGGCAGGTGAACCAGGTAGATCATCATGAGGAATGTTTCTGAGATAAGCAAGTTTAGAAAAACATCAGTATTGTCACATATGTATCTCTCTAACACCTGTTTTGCACTTTGAACTGCACATTCACCCAAGCCGTTTGACTGTGAGTATTCAGGACTTCTTGTAATATGAACAAAGTCCCACATTGAACTGCTGAATATAAACTGTGCATCATTGTCAGAAATGACTCTGTGCAGACTACCATGGATAGAAAAATGTATCTTCAACTTAGTAATGTCAGTACTGCACGCTAGGTTAGGAAGCAAATCAATCTCGAACCAGTTTGGATAAAGTCTACTAACACCAAGTAATGTTGACCATTCCACGCAAAGATATCTATGGATACTGTTGACCAAGGTAGTTTAGGAATCTGGAGTAACTGAAGTGGTTCTTTTTCTTGTTGTGGTTTGGTACTATTACAAACAGAACAAGAAGAAAGTACTTTCTCAATATTTTTTGACACAGAAAGCCAAAATACGAGACGTCTCACCATTCTTTTGGAAGAGTCAGTTCCTGGGTAGCCACGATGCAAGATCTTAATATACTGTTCTTGCAAAGATTTTGGAACAATCACTTTAGGACCTTTCATGATGATACCATTGTCTGACAAAATCTCGTCTCTGTAGGAAAAATACTGCTGCACATCTACTGGTAAACAAGATTGTTTTGAAGGCTATCCTCGGCTGATAAAGTGGTTAAGCTTCTAGAAAATTAAAACTGAAGTTGTGTGGGTTCTAATCTCATCAAGACATGTGGAAGAAAAAGTTTTCACTTCCATAACTTCAAAATCAGGTTTCTCATTGTCATGCTGTTCAGTGTTTTTTCTGGGCTATTGGGATAAAGTATCATCAAGATAAAGAAGTTTGCCTTTTGTGTAGACCAGTTTGAAATTGTACTTTTGCAATTCGAGCATCATATGTTGCAGTCTAGCAGGAGCTGTGTGCATTGGCTTTCTCAAAATCGTGACTAGAGGCTGGTGGTCAATTTCAGTTTGGATAGGTCGGCCATATATATAATCATGGAACTTTGAAAATGCAAACACAGTTGCCAACTGCTCTTTCTCATTTGAGCATACTGCATCTCAGTTTGGGTTAGAGTTCTCCATGCATAGGCTCTACCCTCTTAAAGAATGACTGCACCAAGATCAAACTTAGAAGTATCACAGGAAAGAGTGACTCATTTGTGAACATCATAGTATCTTAAAGTAGGTGAACTGGTAATTTTCTGTTTCAGGACATCAAATGCTCTTTGGTGTTGCTCTAATCAGAACCAGACTATGTCTTTGTGTGTCAGCTCTCTGAGTGGTGCTGAAAGTTGACTCAAATCTGGAATGAACTTGCCTAAATAGTTAACCATGCCAAGAAAACGTTGCAGGGCTTGAACAGTGTCTGGAGCTGGCATCTCAAGAATTGCTGTTTGCTTGGAAGGATCTGGTTGTAAGCCTGAACTGGTAAACAAATGACCCACATAAGTAACTTCTCTCAGCCTGAATTTACATTTTTGAGGAGTCAGCTTAAGATTCACTTCACAATCACATTCTAGAACTTTCCTGAGGTTTCTATCATGTTCGACTTCACCATTGCCTCCTACAAGAATATCATCTACTATAATAGCACATGGACAGCCAGAAAAAAAAATTGCTCCATTGCATGTTGGAAGACTTCACTGGCAGAATTTATTTCAAATGGCATTCTCAGTAATCCATATCTCCCAAATGGTGTACTGAATGTGGTTAACAATGAAGGTATTTGATAAGCACAATTTGCCAAAATTAACTTTTTGCATCTAAGACAGAAAAAACAGTGGCACTTGGCATGAGGACAGCAACTTCCTCAACTGTACGCATAGGATGATGAGGTATTTTTAGCACTTTTTTCAAATCTCTTGGGTCAATACATTATCATTTGAGCTTGTTTTGTGAGCTACTACCATGGAAGATACCCACTCAGTTGGTTCTACTACTGTACAAAGTACTCCTAGCTGCACCATTTTGCCTAACTTGGCTTTAACTCTGTTTTGCATAGCTACTGGAACTTTCTGTGCTGGTCTGATAACTGGGCATACCTCGTGGTCTAACTTCATGGTGTACACAACTGGGAGTTTGCCTAGTTTGTCTTCAAAAATATCAGCATATGCAGAAAAAATGGTTTGGGCGAAATTTGAGCTGCTATCATTCAAGCTTACATGGTGGAATTCTTTATTAAATGAAAGCAGTCCCAAATTTCAAATTGTCTTTGAGGCCCAATAATGACTGCACATGTCCTCTGACTATGTAAAACTGCAAGTCATTGCTGTTCCCAGCAGATTAACAGGAAAGCACTAATGAGCCTTTGGTTTGAATCTCTTCACCACCATAAGCAACAAGCTTCATACACTTTGCCAAATCAAGTTGTTCTCCAGTTTTTAATCTAGCAAATGTTTCTGCTGACATAGCATTGCACTTTGAACCAGTATCTACTTTGAGCTCCACAGGTCTTCCATTAATCCGAACTGTACAAAAGATTTCACTTTTTGCCCACAAATCTACTGCATTGACTGTTTCATCAAGCACAGACACACCATCAACATAAAAAGTATGATTGCAGCTTTATAATTGATCAACTTGCCTCTTTGAATGCTCTCTTTTAATAAAAGAATTAGCCTCTTTTGATTTACAAAACTTTTTGAAATTATTCCACTTTTTATAAGAATGGTACTGTTGACCAAAAGCTAAGGACTTTTCTCGTTTGGGTTCATGGTTACCACCACAATTACGACAGCTGACTATGAGACTGGGTGGGGGCACATTCTTTGAGTTTACTGAGTCACCCCATGTGCTTTGCTGTGTGTACTCTAGGCCTTTCTGAAGCTGCCCTGGTTTTTGCTGGAGTGGCCACTTCTTTAGGCCTGTATCTTTTAACCTCGTGCTGCATACAATCAACATTAGCACTAGAAGAAGCCAAGTGCATGTATGTCTCATTTGTAAGCATATTCATATGTTTTTCTGTAAGCTCCTATATTTGACAAATCTCAATAGCCTTATTTATAGTTAAATTACTGTCTCGAAGCAAACTCTTTCTCACTACATCATTATTAATACCACACCCAAGCGTGTCTTTTATCAACTCATCTTTCAGATCACCAAATCTGCATGTATTAGCCTTATTTCTCAAGTCAATTATATATGTTGCAAAAGTTTCACTAGGCTTTTGATCTCCAGTGTAAAATAAGTGCATTTTCATTGTAATATTTGTCTGGAGGTTACACATTTCTCTAAATTTATGTTTTAAGCACTCAAGGTCTTCCTGCGTTTCAACTGGTACCACAATATGGAGGTTCCCCCTCCCCTGAAAACACAGCAGGTGCATACACAAATGAACACTCTCTTTCAGTGGCTTTTGAACCAGCTAAATTAAGCAGAATAAATGCCTTTGTACATGCGTCTTTGTCAGAAAATGAGTCATTTGGGTATTCAAAGGCCTATATAAGTGTCTCAGTATATTTGTGTATTTGTCTGAAGAAGTGCATGTATTTATGTGCATGAAAGCGCTTACAAGTAAAAGGATATACTTTCTACCTCGGCTGGCGTGATTTGTGACCTGTTCCTTTCTTTCTTTATTTTTTATTAAGTTTTTTGGAGCTGTTTGTTTATTTGTCAGAAAAAGTTGCCTGCATGAAAATATTGTACTCTTGTTAAATTACTCTCCAATTTTCTGCAATATTGTTATCAAACACAAGAAGACCAGATTTTTCGAAATCTATCCGCCATGCCAACAAATTATGTTTAAACACAATGGAATCTTGGCCGTTGTAATTAAGTACGAACATGCACACACACCAGGTACTTAAAATAATATTCAAATGTACAATAATCTCTTTGAAAGACTGCATTTTGTGAAATTGTTTTTGAAATGACTATACTCTGTGAAATAACTGTACTGTAATACTACACACACTTGCTAGCACTTTGCACACTTTGGATACTTCGAATTGCTTTAGTTAATATGAAAAAGTAGTACACAGTGAAAAATATGGTTGTTTCCTCTTTTTTTATACATTTTATGAGATTCAGATATCATTTCAAAATTTTCATAAGAGATTCTCCCGTTCGATTCTTGGGTGGAATGCGGCGGGGAGTGCCTTCTGTGTGGAGTCTGCATGTCCTCCCCGTGGTTGGGTGGGCGTTTGAAAGACATGTGTAAATGGGCGTGCCTTCATTGAAGGTTGAATGTCGAGCTGGCACCTTGGCGTTCGTGAAAAGCTACTGCCAATCATTAGCGGACCAGAGTTCCGCTGTGGCAACCCCTAACCAGGAAAAGCCGAAAGACAAACAAAAACAATTTGAATATTTTTACCAGTATGTCGCAGTTTCAAACATTTCATTTAATTAGAAATTTGTTTTGAATGTTTTGAATGCTTTGTTTTATATTCATTGCGTAAAAAAATAATTTAAGCAAGTTTTAGTACCTGAAATTCGTTTCTAACCTGTTTGCGAGTTGTTTGAGCTTCGGATGATCCATTCCTGTGTATTCCTCCATTTCTAACTGCATGCCTCCCATTCTGACACCATGTCACTCATCTTGTGTATCTGAATAAGATGATGAGGCTTGGGTATTCCTTTAAGTAGTTTATTACACACAAACACATCAGGATGGATGACAGGAACATTAAACTTAAACAAACTAATTAACTAACTGACTACTACACACATACATGCTTTCACTCTGGCTACTCACTCAAAATGGCACTCTTGCTTGCATGTGCTCAGTACTTATATGCATGTGCCCACTGACTGTAATGCTTCTTAAATGTACATTACACACTCTGATCTACAGTTACAATCATCAGTACCTTATTGTCACAGCTCTGTGGCATAGAATGATAAAGCCATGAATATGCTCCAGATGACCTTTGTTTTATTAGAGGCATGGGAAACTGGGAGAGTTAAATGAGAGGGGAGTAGACTGAGTGGCCGATGATGGTTCCCCCATCCTTGGGGTTTAGGGGGGGGTGACTCAACTTGCTGTGCTGCTGACTATAGCAAGAATGTGGAGATCCAACAGGAGACATTATGAGCCAAAATGACAACACTGCTGCTGCATTGTAGCCAAAGGTGCTGGACATGTCATTGATGTATGCATGCATACCCTAAGAAGCAGGGATTGCAGAAGTCACAACTGCCACAGGGAAATGTTACAGTGTGTGGGGAAGCATACAAATGATGGCCTAATGTTAATGTGTGATTGTCACCTCCAAGGGATCAAAAGGGATCACAGGGCTCTTGCCAGGACTGAGCAATGGATAGGTCTGGCTTCCACCCTAAGGTGAAACAGAGGGTTCAATAGGGTGCTGGGAGTAGGGGAGGCCTGAAGCAGTTATATGGGTAAAAATATATCCAGTATCACGCCACACAAATATTGCATAGTCATATCTCGCAAACAGATAAGAAGCAGGCAATACTGACAAGCTAGACAAATAGGTAACTTATGTCTGCTGTTAGCAGACTGTTTTGCTAGAAAACTTATAACATGAGAATAAAAGGTTATTTTCTGCAATGTTTTATAGTATATGGTTATCTATTACTTCCTACAGATATTAGCACACAAATTAAGTTACAGATTAAGCACGTGTGTGTGTGTGTGTGTGTGTGTGTGTGTGTGTGTGTGTGTGTGTGTGTGTGTGTGTGTGTGTGTGTGTGTGTGTGTGTAAATAGTTATTTTATTTTTTTGGAAAAAGTAAGGTTATAAGTTTATAAGATGAGTATTTAGGCAACTGTAGTAAGAGAGGACACTTTAACAAGGCAGTGTGTATTTTGTTTATTCCTAGGGAACAGAGAGGGGGCAAATACATTCTTTACAGTCAGCAGGATGTGGCTGAGAAAGTTATACTTTATAAGTCTGTACACCATCTGTAGGTAGGATTATTCCTTGACTATACATTTTTGGTTTTATAAGTTGTATAATTATGTGACACAACCCTACTGCCATGAGCTTAGAGTTCTGTGCATACCTCTCAACCTCTTAGCACAAGAAATTTGGACAAAGCCTGCCATAATGGGGGTACAAAGGGCCAAAATAGGGACTGATTTTTAATATTGCTCTTACAAACTTAAAAAGTTGCTAGAATAACAGGGTATGGATTAAAATGCATTTTCTAAGGGCTATGATGTCTGAAACTCAAATGTATGTCATTATTTACTAATTTCATTCTTCATAGCATTGCAATGATTTGCCAGAAAACCAAAACGTTTATGAGGAACAGACTGAAATTTTGAAGGGAAAAATCTGGACATTCTGTGAAAATCTGGATAATTGAGAGCTATGGGCCTTGTGATAGTTTAGAAGTAGCTTTTAAAGTCATTAAAAGTTCAGTAGTTGTTTGACATACCTTAGCATTGCATTTCATTTTGAGGATTACTGCACATTAATCTTTCTCACTGTTATAATTACAAATATAATTGTGCATGTATTTTGAATGCAGTTGCTCTAACAATCTACTGTCCTGCAATACATTTCTAGTCACAACAAAAACAACTTTTCTGAGATTTTATTAGCAGGAATTTTCTTTATTTTTTTTAGTTAGGTATCTACTTTATCTTTTAGCATAGTTAACAAACGCTGCTTAATTATTGAGTTTTTTTTTGTTTGTTTTTGTTTTGTTTTTTCGCTTTGTACTTAAATGGTTTTCCTTCAGGTTTATTTGGCATTATACTTCTGCTATTGTTCCAGTTCTCATTAATGAATTTCGCTGTTATATGCTAATGAAGTCACTAGATGGTACTGTTGTACAGACCTTTTGCATTCTCTGTCTTGTAGTGAATGAAAGGTTAGCCATTGTACCCAGTATTTTGGGAGGACTGCTGTTGCATTATTATTTAGTATATTTTCTTCAGGTTTTGTATTGCTTTTATCCTGTTTGGTGGCTTGCTTTATGCGACTTCCTCTTTGATTGATATCTCATTTCACACAAGTTTTCTTTATCATCTGCTAGATTTCAATACATCTTCCACTGTTAGGATTAATAGATGCAGCTGTGTGTTGATTCTTGACATTTTTTATCTACTTCAGGTGTATTTTTTTATTTAGTTTTGTAAAGTTTGTCTTTATCCGAGTTTATCAATGTTCTGTAGCAGCTAATAACAATTCTACATGTCATTACATTTGGTGTCCACACACATCTGGGGATGTTAGATACAGACTTTATAGCAATATTTCAGATTAGCTCAGTTCATTTCATTAACAGCCCACACTGCTTACAGAGTATGTAAGTAAATGTGTGCTGATGCAAACACTGTGAATAAATATGTACTAAAACTGCATAGATATACATCTCAAACATTCATTTATTCATTCTCCAATTAGCTGCTTAATTTATTTCAGGGTGAGTGAGGAGATAGATCCCACCCAGTAGGCAATGAGGGCAAGGAAGAGTCGCATAGTACTGCGTGGGATGCCAGTTCATCCCATAATGTACATGCTCAGTCACACTCGCACACGCCTGCAGGCAATGTAGAGGAATACCAATTCCCCTACAGGCTTCCACTATGACTGGATGAAAGTGAATGCAATGAGAATCGGCATCCTGAAACTGCATTCACTTAAAAAACAGGTCCACACCCCTAGAACTTATATATATTAATTCCACACACCAACTCAAGGAAGGGGGAATTCCCCTAAAGAAAGGAATCATTTCTGGTACAACTCGCCAACAGTGACTTCCTGTGGAGGAACTCAGCTGACTGAACCTTGGGCAACTGATGGAGGAACTCTGATCATCAGTTGATTGAACCTTGGGCAACTGAGGCTTCGCCCATCAGTAGAGTAATGCCCCTACAGTATGTCCTTAAGATAGAAGAAGAAACTGAAGCACTTTTTGAAAGCCCACATGGAAGCATGTGCATAGTCCATGTAGATGGTAGCCTAGCCAATAACCGATGTGAAAAACCAAGAGCTGTAAGACATCAGGACATATGAATGTGTGTGTATGTGTGTGTGTGTGTGTGTGTGTGTGTGTGTGTGTGTGTGTGTGTGTGTGTGTGTGTGTGTGTGTGTGTGTGTGTGTGTGAGTTTGTTCTGTGCAGTCAAAGTAAAAAACAAGCAAAACACACATCAGTGAACTCAGTCCCACAAAATGGAAATCCATCATATAGAAAACAAATGAACTAATATGGTAATGCAACTAAATAACTCTGTGTTACACCATCTCTTTACACATTCCAAATGTAAACAAATCACATATAAATGAGATAAATAAATATAAACTTGCTTACACCAAAATAACAAAGATTGCAGGCTTTTGTTATGATGTGGAGCTACAGGAAAGAGGTGTTCTGCTCACTACCTGGTATTTTAGAATAAAATACAATTTCTCATACAGGTTGAGAAGCTCTGAAAAGTGCTGAGGTGTCGTGGAAGTTTATATTATGATTTGTATGAAAGAAAAAGAGAAGCCCCCCTTTGCTGAAAGAGAAACTGTTTTTGCCAACTTTAGTGGGCTCATGTGTGAACTAAGACTAGCCAGCATTTGGACAAATAACCAGTAGCAGGTGGGGGCTACAACCAACGACATGGTTTAGAGTAAACAGTAACTCAAAACAGTAAATAATTAAGTTAAAAAAATAAGAACAACATTGATAGACTATCCCCTGGATTCACTATGCCCTGCATGGTGTGCAGAATTAGTGCAGGAGCTCAAGTAGCAATATGTCTTCTGTGCAATCCAGGAACAGCCTATAGGGGCGTGCACGAGAGCTCCTGCACTAATCCTGCACGGACTAAGCCCTTGTATGCAAATCACCCCATTTGCAGGAGAAAGCCATGCAAATGAGGTGATATTGCGATCCAAAAAGCTTGCAACCGTCCATGCAGGATTAGTGCAATCTGCAGAAATGTACTCAGTTAGTAACCGAGTACAGTTCTGCAAAATCCAAAACGGAGCTATGACAGCTCCAAATAAAGGCTGAATATCATTGAGGAAGCATGCCAATGGCCAAGTATAAGGCCATTGGCATTGCAAACAATACAAAAAATAAAAAAATCAATTTTTATTTTTTTAGCCGATCTCGGCTGTTTAAGCATAGGGCAGCAGCGCGCAAATGGGATCTGGGGGAAAATAATAAAATAAACCAAAAATAAGCATTCTAACTAAAATCAGTATTCTGCCATGCAAGTCAATGGCAGGCAGAAGACAACCTGGCTAGTGAGTAGTGGCTGCTAAGGGGCAGTGGTGGCTCGTGATATCGGACTGCAGGACTGCAGCCCCCCAGCTATGAACCACAATGTTACAGTGCTACAAATCCTCCATTAGGCTCCATACAAAGTGAATCCGGACTGCTGCCTTACCAGTCCAGATTCAGAAAGCAGACTGCTGATTCCCCAGAAGTCTATGCGGTGCTAACAGCATAGACTGGAAGGGGATCAGACTGCAGAGTCAGCAGTCTTGGAACATTCCCAGGAAAGAGCCGAGAAACCTGAAGTGTGCATTCCGGCTCAAACGCAGGATTACTGAAGCTGTGGGTTGCAGGAGAAAGCTATGTGTATTGATTATATCATTATTCCAGGCACAAGAAAGCTGTGGATTGATATTACTGAATGTGTGGATGATTGCAGGAGGAAGTGCTGTGTGGAAGCTGTGGACTGATATTACTGAAGTTGTGGGTGATTGTAGGAGAAAGCACTATGTGGATTACTGCAGGTACGGGGTGAAGAAGGTGTGTGTGAGTATTGCTATTACTGAAGCTGTGGGTGATTGCAGGAGAAAGCGCTATGTGGATTACTGCAGGTACGGGATGAAGAAGGCGTGTGTGTGTGTGTGTGTGTGTGTGTGTGTGTGTGTGTGTGTGTGTGTGTGTGTGTGTGTGTGCATGAAATGCCACAGCTGGTTTATACTGGTGGCTAGAGAGAACTCAGGATACCTGCTGGTGGGCTTGAGCCCTGCACCTTGGGTGCAGGTAACAAGAGCCTGAATTCCCTACCCACCACCATTTGTGAAATATTTGCAGATTTTTACCTCATATTTTGTTCTGTTCTGTTCCTCATAAAATCTGTGGTTTCTGAGATTTTAACTCCTTCCATAGTTGGTGGTACAGTGGTAGCATTGTTACCTTGCATCTAAAGATTCTCTGGTTTTATTCTTGGCTGGGGTGGAGTCTGCATGTCTTCCCTGTGTTTGTGTGGGTTTGCTCTGGTGTCCTCCCATGTTGTAAAGATGTGTGTCTGCAGTTTTTCTCACTGGGCATTTGAATTTCAGACTTCATATTCTTCAGAAAGTACATAGTAACAGAAAACCTGTTATTCTAGCAATTTTCTAAGGTTATAAGATGAATATTTGAAAATTGTCCCTATTTTTGGGACTGTATTCCCCCATTATTAGCTTTGTCCAGGTTTTTTGTGCTAAGGTTGAGAGCTATGGTGAGAACTGAATTCACTGAACATGTTTGAGGGCTGTATTCCTCCATTACTGACTTTGTCCAGGTGTTTTGTGCTAAGAGGTTGACAGCTATGGTGAGAACTAAATTGACATGCTGAAAGTAGCAATCTCTGTGATACCACAGATTTGCCAATGGGGACATCCCACACGGTCACCTAGTGGGGGATGTTGGATATGCACTGGAGCCATGGCCGATGACATCCATCAGAAATGCACACACACCTGAACAAGAACTCCATAATGAGGCACACACACAAATAAGAATCAGAATAGAGTGTGTGTTTGGGATGCTCAAGTCACGTTTCCTGTGCCTGGACACATCCGGTGGAGCCTTGCAGTACTCACCAGCTACATGTACCCAAATTGTCCTTGTATGTACCATGCTACACAATATGATCCTGTGAAAACAGGTGCAGCAGGAACAGCATGGGGCAGGGCCACACAGCCCCCCACCATTGCCAAGGCCTGCACAGGCAGAGAGTGACTCAGAGGAGGAACAACCCAAGCCTGCCCCAGTAGGCAGAAGGAGGCATGCCCAGTATGCCCTGCCCTTGGCAAAGAGGCAACGCATAGCACATACACTGACATGGGAGGGACCCAGGGAATAACACCTCTCTCTGACTCTCACATACAGTAAAAAGGATGCCAAACATTACACTACCTGTACCTAACCATGTGTAGGGAGTGTACTATGTGCATCTGACATAAGTAGCCATGCAGCACCACCCTCAATACTGGGATACCCACAAGGTAAGTGAGTCACACATGCCAGTCGGGGGGGGGTGACATACCCAACAACAGTCACAGCCAGCAGGACAGGTGTAAACAAACACAAACAAAGGCTGTACTATGGCTTCTGAATGAGGCCTATAGGTAACCCCCCCCAGGCCTACACAGACAGACTACAGCAGGCCAGACAGTGGGATGTCAGTTGTGAAGGCTAGGAAGTCAGAAACTAATATGTAGGTAATTAAAACCTAAGATCTGTAGTACACTGGTCTGCCTCTAGCCAGCACAATAGGTAAGACTACAGACTGAAATGGAGTACCCGACATACCAGTACAGTCCTAGCAAATGTGTACAAATGTCAGGTGTGCCCCCCCCATCCTACGTAGACATACAATAACAGTCAGGTGTGCCCCCCAATCCTGTGTAGAAACATGGAAATAGTCAGGTGTGCCCTCACCCCATCCTACATAGAAATATAGTAACAGTCAGGTGTGCCCCCCCAATCTTGTGTAGAAATAGTCAGGTGTGCCCCCCCCATCCTACATAGAAATATAGTAACGGTCAGGTGTGCCCCCCCCCACCTGTGTAGAAATGTAGAAACAGTCAGGTGCCCCCCCCCCCCGCTATGCAGAAATGTAGCAACAGTCAATGCCAAATGATCGATGGATACCCTGCAGAGACAGCATGCTACCTGTCGGTATACAACACAAAGGTCAGCACTGCAGTACAAACTACCTGGATTTGATTCACACATGCAATACAGACGGCCATACTGGGCATGCTCACACACTAGAGAAATGAAGGCAATGTCAGTCAACAACATACTGAAAGGTCATACTGGGCATGCTCACAAACTTAATTACATGAAGGCCATGTCTGCAAACACCAGTGGACCAGAAATATCTGGCAGTTGCAGTTGTTAGTGCAGACACCTGTCAGTATGCACCACTCATGCCTTGCACACACAGTGGACAGGAAAACAGACATATATGTAAGGACAACACACTATAATAAGCCAAGGTAGACGGACATAGATGTGTGGAAGAGGGTGAGTGTGACAAGGAGCCATCCAGGCTTGTCCCACCCAGTACACAGCAAAAGGGCCCAAACACATGAGGTGCAGATGTCACTCACTGCAGATACTAGTTACCAGTATCTGTCAGCATTACAGACTATGTGGTGCACGTGCCAGCTGTGCAATATGACTGTACAAGGAAGTAGTCATAGGTTCATAGATTAGTACTAAGCTAACTGCCTTGTGAGCCATTTTAAGCCTAGCCAATTATCCCATGTGAGACTCAAACCCTGCACCTTGTGTTTGTAAGGCAAACACCGTAACCATTAGGCCACCCTAGCTGCTATATCCACATACCTGTGAAATATGACCCTGTTTGTGTCCGCATGTGGCGTGTCAACCCCTAGATGAATGGGTTATGGCCCATGCACACACACTGCCCTCCCCTAGCCCTACTATGACAAGCCTGCTGAGGTCATTCATTGTGAAATACCCCTTTGGGGAAAGTGTTTTCCAGTAATCCCTGTGGTGCGTCCTATAACAGCTCCATGCTGTAGTGTGATCTAGACCTCTGTTAAGGGTTCAGTACCCACACATGTCGGTTGTGGATGTTTTGTGTGTGTGTGTGTGTCACTGTCTGTGTAGGGAGCAATGCATTTTAGGCTAGTCACACGCAGTACATGTCAAATGGCCTACTTTGGCAATACTGCTGATGTCATTTAGTGTGAAATACACCTTTGGGGAAGGCATACTCCAGTAATCTCTGTGGCGTGTACTGTAACTATGTAGTGTAATAAAATAGTTAGGTAGGGGTTCAGCTCCCAGACATGACAGGTGTGTGTAACTTGTATCCTGTGGAGATGGCTGTGAGTGTGTGACACCTGTGGCTAATGTAAAGTGGGTTTTGCATATTTCTTATATGGTGGCCCTACTATATATCACAATGTCCACCATACAGGGATAACAGATGTGAAATAGCTGAGAAGCTGGGGTGCAAAGCCATACCCATACATGTGACATCAAGGCCAAGCAATCAGAGTTAGCAACTCAAGTATTACCCAGAGCACACTCTCAACCAATGTCTCATACACACACACATGCCTAGGCAACAGCCAATATGTGGGTAGTACACTGTATATTGGCTACTGATAGTAACTATGGAGTGATAGCAGTGGGCTACAGAGGGCATGGCACCCTGCCCATCTGTCCAATATGCACTTATATGCAGACAGTGCACCTCCCACATGTTCTCCAATGGGCACCTGCAACACTTGTGGTGCCATCATATGTGACCCACAAAGGACGTAGCATGCCTGACAACATACCCTGTATGGACAAATGCCACTGACACCAGGGAATGCCATTAGCATGCTATCAATGTAGGTGCAGGTAAACCTGCTGCCCATTACCAGTACCCGCCACAGGTGGGCAAGACTGGCACATTTGATCATAATCTGTGTTCACAACATGGGCCAGACATCCATGGTACAGTTCCACATGTCACTGTACATGCATGTGGGAGGGGTGCACATCCGAGACACCGTCCATGTCATGGACTAAAAAACACATGCACGGCAAGTGATGCACAGCACTGGCCAAACACAATAGTCACCCATGTGACTGGATGGGGGATACAATACCCACCTGTGTGGACAAAAGCAGAAACTACAGCCCTGAGCCATAATGCAGACCATTGTCATTTGGTCTGATGCCAAGGTATACCCATTGCCTAGCCTTGTACAGCCTACTGGCACAGTCGAACACCACACACCTGTGCAGACATGCACCCATGCATGTCAGTACTGGCACCCTGTGTGTTTGTGTGTGCGTTGTATGGTGCGTATGTTCACATCCATACTCACTACAACCCCCATGGGCATACTGAAGCATGCTGTCTGATGTCAGACACCTTCTCATACCCTTTGCCCATACAACCTCCGTATGACCCGTGTGGTGCATGTGATACCTGCACAGTGATGTGTTGTGGCAATCCCACTACTAATGAGTTGTACTCCTGGCCCTGCCAAGTGTGTCAATGTGTGTGTGTCCCTGTGAGAGTGTGGCTGTGTTGACGCTGGCACCTGTTCATGCGGACAGGCACATATACATCACCTATCATATAGATACCATATCTCTGTTGCAGATGTCACTCACCATCACATATATGTTCTGAGGGCGCCACCACAAGTAACCCATGTGGCGCATCTAATAACTGCATAGAACTGTGATAACACTACATAGTTGTCAGGGGTTTGACACCCTGTGCTGGTAGGTGCGTGACATAAACATGCTTAAGTTTTACTCTCCCACCCTTCCCTGACATGTCTTTGCCCCTGTCTGCCTCTCTCACTCCCTCTCTGGTGGATGTGGAGATCTACACCTGCTTTGTATAGGCAGCACCATGTGTTTTTAAGTGATGCTCCTGATCAACTAATGGCCTCTGCACAAATTGCAGCCCTTCCCTAGCTGATTGCATGGAAACACGCTCCAATATCTAGGAACATCATGTTGGTGTTGGCCCTTTTCATTCACTGTGAGCAGGGACTAGATTTGTTGTTTGGCAAACAACATCTCAGATGGATTGGGGATTTACCTCTAACAACCTACACTGTGGAAACAGGGCAACACACAGGAGGGGGATGTGCCTGACCTGACTACAGACTGTAAGTGCTGCTATACTGCATTTGGCGTTATGTTGGTTTAACAGTGTGTGTGGATATGACTGTCCTACATGTCTCAATACCTGCCATGTCAGATCCATGTTTATGAGGAATCCCCATCTGCAGGGTCATCTGCAGACTGGGCAGTGTGTTGTGCCTTTGGTTTCATGTGTTATCCATGGATCATCTATCTGTGGACTGCAGAAGGTAGTGTGAGGATTGCAGTCTGTAGATGGTGAAAGCCATGACAGTTACTGACTTCATATCCCTCATGGGACATATGTTGCAACACACCCAATTACAGCAGTAAATGTATGATGTTATCACAGCAACATGTCAATACTGGCCCTGTGTATGTGCTTCCAGCCACAACTCTGTCAACCTGTGTACATATGTCATGCATGAAGTGGTGCATATGTGCTGTACACCATAATTAATGTCATCATATCTGATAACAAGCCAATGATATATCAGATTACTACACATGTTATGTATAGTAGGGGTTATATTTCATGACATAACCTGGACATTCTGTGGATGTTTGTACAGTACTGAGGTCTGTGTACTTATGGTGAAGGTTGACAGTGTGTGCATTGTTAGTATGTACTGTAGCCTGTGTACAGACCATGGTAGATGTCATTGTTCTAGTTCCCATCCTATCTGATGTTACATGCTGCTCCACTGTATGGTACAGTATTGCCGCACATGTTTGTAGGGCCATACACACACATGTCCCATACCACAGACAGCCATCAGACCAAACTGTGTAGCAGCCCAGTATATGTAGGGTCAGTCTGTGAGTGGCACATATGAAGATGTTGTTGAACAGATAGTCCATATACTGTAATATTATGCTAGCTTAACATATGTTGCTGTGGCTGTGTTCACATTAGTTGTGGTTATGCACTTTCACACAGGTGTATCTTACCCTGTGCTGTGACATGCCTGTAGAGACTACTATATATGCAGGTACATGTGCATTCCCCATAGGAGATGTAGGCCAGTGTTGAGCCAGTCTGCCTGTAGCCTGCACAGTGCATTGTTACATGCCTAGCAGCTTAGTGTACTTACCCAGTGAGTTGTCATGTGCAGATGCTTGCTAGATGTACTGCTGCTGGACCTCCCTTAAAAGTCATGTATGTCAGACAGAGCAATGGGATGCTGTACAGATGTATGTAAATATCTAGTGGTTAGTATGTGGCCATGGCACCCCGGTACCAGTAGTTATTATGTGTCAGGCCAGACAGGGGTGTGTGAATGCATAACCTATGGTAGCAAATGTTTACCAGTCATTATGTGCTACACCCATCTACATGGCTGTCTACATCCATATTGTCAGGCATGGTTCACATGTTTTGCACTAAGGGGTTATGTGTATACCTCTGGACTGTACAGAGTGTATGAGAATGTCCACATATATTGGCCAATATCTCTGCTGCAGTCCACAGGGGCATTCCGTGCTAGCAGCGGTACTTTACTATGATGTCCTTAGGATGTATGTCAGTAGCCAATGGCACACATGTTATAAGCAGATGTGACCTCCCACACACACCATGCTTGTGAAGACAATCCCAATGACAGTAGCAATAGTGTACTAATATAGCTGCTATACATACCTGACATCCCCTTGCACTATGACTTTGGGACTATAGGGACTGGGGTAGGGCTACACTTCATGTCCAGGACATAAGGTGGAAATATATGTACATATACATATCCAGATAGCCATATATATATGACTACACATGTGTAGTACTTCCAATTACCACTGCCATGGCAACCACCTACTATAAATCCCTACATCATGTGGATGTGGTCCCTTTACATTTCCTGTGTGATGGACATCCTTCCTGTGTGTGGGCATCAGTGTTACAGACAGCAGGTAAGAATACCTCTTACAGGAGAACCAGCACACTCAGGACAGCCACATATTTGTAGGAGGTTCAGGAACTACAGACAGAGTGTGAGTAGAGTTGTGTTATGCTTTGTATAGTACTGGTATTACAGGGTGTGTGTGTACATACTAGTTTACCTTCGAATGTGGTCTGTCTGCATAGCTCACAACTGTGGGCCTATCCTCTTGCTGGCCAGAGGTATGCCTATCATGTTTTGTCTGTCCACTACACAGGTCCTGTGTCAGATATTACACTGGCAGTGTGTGTGTTGAGTGCTATCAGTACATGACTACATCCATTTCTGTTTCAAACCTCAATTCCCTGACTAAGGGTATGTTGCAGAGTATCCTGTAATACCAGCAACTTGCTTAGAGTATGGCAACAGTTTTCCACATATGTGCCTGTGTTCCTGCCTCTGTCCTCCATATACATGGCAGGCTTTGTCCTGCTGTGATACAGTTAGGGGTTGTTAGGTAATGGCCTATCATTATTTACTGCTAGCATTCCTGCTATCATCCCAGTCATACCGTGGACTCCCACAAAATATGTTGGTCAGGGTCCATACATGTGACAGATACATTGACATTACCACAATTAATACACTTCCCCCTAGGGCTTGACTACAGGGTGTAATTGGAGGCTGCTGAGCTACATCTGTAATTGTTGATTGTTACTTATCTTGAAGGCAAATCCTTTGTCTACTGTTGTACTAATTGAAGGCCTTGGCTTGGACAGCATAGTATGTTATATATCCACATTGCTTGCATCTACTGTTTTGTGTGGGCCTTGCCTTTATCACTGATTACATATTTCAAAATGTATGTGCTGTAAGTAATGGTAAACATTATTGTATAGTAAACAAATAAAGGTTTTCTGTGTGTGCATACCTGTGTGTGGTGTCATGTCCTTTGAATTGTGAATGGGAATATGTTTAATGTAAGTATTCTCATTTGTCGGAATGGTTGCCAAACTACACATTTCACAGGTGCCAGTTACAGGGCTTGTGGCTGAGGGATATACTTTGCACCCAGTACTTCCACACTACTTCTACATATGTATGGCTACTAAAACCTTTTGTCTGTGTATATGTGTATATATCTATATATATTTCATATATATATATATATATATATATATATATGTATATCGATATATATATATATATATATATATATATATATATATATATATACCTGAACATATTTGTCAATGTATAGATGTGTGTACATATCTGAACCATTGTAATATGTACTCCTTCCACATTGTACAGTCCCTACAGTAGAATGACTTTTCTGCATGATATGTTACAGATATTGCCCTAACATTTTTCAGGTGAATTGGATTACTGTTAAAGCATTGTAGCTGTGCTGTGGAGGGTCCTGAAGTCAAAAACTGCATGTGCTGGATATTGAATTACACAGAATATCCGTTAGGGCTGTGGAGGGGGGTAACACAGCACTAATTACCAGGTATCCTTCATTTGAGCCCCCAACCCCATTAACAGTGTTTATGGTCTTTTATGTTGTAGTGAGTGGTTCTGGATTTTGTTCCCATGTGGAAATGCTATACACATTTGTATCTGTATGTGTATATATATATATATATATATATATATATATATATATATATATATATATATATTATAGATAGATAGATATGTATGTATATCTACATAATTATATATGCAAACCCCCATATACACACACATATATATATATATATATATATATATATATATATATATATATATATATATATATATATATATATATATATATATATATATAGATACATACATACATATGACCATATTTATCTATCTATATACAATTGATGTTATATGATTATTTGTGAGTTTTATATATATATATATATATATATATATATATATATATATATATATATATATATATATATATATATATATATATATATATATATATATACATATATATATATATATATATATATATATATATATATATAGCTGTCTAGCTGTCTACATTTACAGATACATATCTGTCCATATGTCCATGCATGTTCGGCTCATAATTTTGGCCTGTACCTCATTCTCTTGGCAATTGACATGGATGATCTCAGGATTGAAGTCAGTAACTAGTGCCGACACTTTTGTGTTTTCAGACTTCATCTCCTTCAAAATATGTGTTTTCATGCATATAACTATTTCACTAGCAACGTTTTAAGTGTATGAGAGCGGTATTTGACATATATCCCTATTTGTACCCACATTTTGGCACACTTTGTCCAGAATTCTTGCATTAAGAGGTTATGTGGTATGATATTTCTGCATTTCCTGTACTGTTGACTGATTGTGCTGGATGATATGTTTGTGAAACCATCTGGATTATGTATATCTGCCATGGCTCTTTGTGTATGGTGTGCGGTATCATGGGTTCAAGCCTTGCAGGGGCTGTTTTTTTTTTTTGCTGGGCGGAACACGGGCTGTTGTATACAGAGTGATTAAGGCACTTTAAAGCAATTGTAAGTGGGTTTGTGTGGGTTTGCATGGAGGTAAGCACTGCTAACTTCCGGTCACAGTTTCTTACACCCATTTAGCTTTCCTTTGCTTAATCTGTGAAGGCAATGCTTACCCCCACACAAACACACTTAAACACGCTTACTAGTGCGTGTATATGCTTACTACTGCTTATGTTTGCTTAAACATGATTACTAGTGCCTTATTCATTATGACACTGACACTTCACATGTGCATTTAATACAGTACTCCAGTTTATAAATATATGTTATTTCATGGGTTTTGCAACAAAAATATTGGTTATAATGTGCTGCAGTGGGACTGTAACTGGGAATGCCTGCTCATTAGGCAAGTGCTCTTCCCACTACACTATTGTTGTGCTGCTTCATTTGCATATATCTTCCTTGTTATCCTCTTCAACCTTTTAAGCTGCTTTAACCATAGCTAAGCAAGGGGCACACCCACGCACCTATGATTAGCTGTACTCAGATTTTTTTAAAAAACATAAAGGGGTTTCTTCATTTGATTTTTACGTACTGTTGCTGTTGTACACATGGGGGACTGTTGTTGGAGATATGCAGACACCTATGAGTGGTCTCACTCATTTATTTCCCCTTTCTGCTGTTCTACATTGCAGGGCCGTGTTTATTCTGAGAGCTCTGCTTTCGGAAACTCCCCCTGCACTCATACATGCTCCATGTAAGCCTCGGAGGTCGGGCAGAGTGCCTTCATTAATATGCATGGTGCGCTGCCATCCTGCTCCTACACGGGTGCTTCCATGCAGGACTAAGTTAGTCCTGCATGGAAAATTAGTGAATCTTGGGGAGTGTCCAAAAGACTGACAAAAGACTTGATGAGATTGAGATGGATATAGTGGATAAGCTGATTGAACTGTAAGCTAGAGAACACCAAGAAAACGTGTAGTTTATTAATGTGCCTAAAGGGTAAAAGCTGTAAAGACGTTTCAGAAGAAAAAGTGAATGAATGGTCAGGTATTATTGGACAGAGCACACCATACCACATTCCCAGCAAACCCCCTGCAGTGACTCTCTAAACCTACTGTGACAAAGCTTCAGACATTCATTTTAAAGAAGCAGATTCTGTGGGTGCTTTGGCAGAATGGTACACAGCTAAAGATTGATAACCAACACTCTTCATCAAACAGGACTATTCTCTGGGAACAAGGCGGAAGAGAGGAAAATTCATTTTACTGTTTAGAGTATGCAAGGACTTATTCTTGCAATTTAAGATGGTATACCCAGCTGTTTTAAAAATTCATTTCCTATGAGGACTACATCTTTCCAGGATCCAAAAGACGTTCTTAAGAGCTGGATAGATATAAACAATGTATGGCCCTAGGAGGAGGCAGGACTGGAAAAGCAGAAAGCATGAAAAGGCAAACAGTGCAGCGAAGTTGAACTAGATGGCCAGAGAAGCCCTTTTCCATCTCCCACCAAACAATGCTGGCAAGGAATAGAGGCATGGCTCCGAATAGTAGAGAGGTGGCACAGTGTGCTCCCAGTCAACATGTGGTGGAAGTTCAATCAGAAATGGAGGAAGATGCATGAGCAGCTGATAATCCAGCTAGCAGAGTGGCGTATACAGAAGCAAGTGTACTGGAGTTGATTTGTGGACTAGGGAGGTAAAATCTGTGTGTATGGAGTCGGTAACAGGCCTGTTTTCTTTTTCTCTTTTTTTTTTCTTTTTGTTTTAAAAGAGGGGGAAACTGTTATTTCTTATTTTCTGCAAGGCAGCTACAGATCTTTAAGTTGTGTCACTTAGCATTAATGGATGAGAATGGCACCATTCAAATTATGTGTTTAGGCATCAAATTGACCCTACGGTAGTGAATGGGAAGCATGGGCAACCCATCCATAGAAAAGATAGTGACATCAGAGATAACACAGTGTAGGAAGAGTTTTCATGACAATCAGTAGATTTCTGTGGTCACAGTGATTATTATATCTATGCACTGTTTAAGCATGTGATTATCTCTGAGGAAAGATAGGCCCTGCACTTGGTAGCAGAGCCACACCAATCACTTCAATATGGTGCTATTTATGTGTAATATTCATGCTGACTGTACATGGGTAACAGCAGACACTGAGGGTAGTCTCACCCAGTCAGTGAAACTGGCCTACACTGCACTAATGGGTGGACCTGTCTTTGGAAAAGAATAATTTGTGGATATGACGGTGCACCTCTACAGCTGGTCGACCACACATTGGACAGTATGATACAATATTAGATTAGTGATGTTAACATTGGTAATATTCAAATTTTGTGTTACCTTACAAGCCCCATTATTGGACAATGTGTAAAGTAACAAACAGAGAGGATCATCTGCTATTGACATTGCAGATTTGAAGGTTAGCACATTCTTATCATGAGTCATACAGAATTATATGTAAATAAATAGAAATGACATAAGAAATATACTGGAATCTGGGTTGCTGGTTTGAACTATTTAGAGAATTCCTATGAGAATAGATGAGTGAGCAACGTGAGGTCTGCCAACTAACTAGCTAAATGATGGAATAGGATGGGATCTTATGCTCCTTTTACAAGGTCCATAAAAGTGAAGATTAGGCTATGAAGAATAAATATAGGGTGAATGAAATGAGAAAATAATAAGTTGCATGGCATAAACAGATGAATTATATGGCAGAATCTAAACAAGTGAAAGAAGTGGATGGGACAGAGGAGCATAGGAAGTCTTAGGGAAATGCACCTCTCGAGCATAGCTCGAGCAAGAGTCGACAGGTGACCAGATTTGGATAAGGTTTTGTATATAGTCGTGAACTTAAATTGTCAGATTTAGGCTTTCAGTTGTTTGTTAGTTTACAGTGTTTACAGAATAAATTGTTAAAGTTAAGTACATGACAGCATCAGGAAAGGGTTAACATAACAAGTGGCAAGGATAGCAATTACGTCAAACAAAAGTAACTTGTTACCTTGTAGGCCCTGAGCGTGCTGAAACTAGATAGCAATGATGGTTGGGCTTGACAACTTGGAATGTGAATGGGCAACAGGACATTAATAAAAAAGCAAAAGTGTTACAGTATTTATATCAAACTAGGACATATGTGGTGAAGTTGCAGGAAACCCATATGAAAAAAGAGGAACATGTGGATCTAGCAAAGAAAGAGTTTAGAGAAGGTCATTTTGTAATTGCTTTTGAGGGAAGAAAGAGGGTTTCAGATTCAGATAACATAGGCAAGATTGGATGCCAAATGTAGAGCTGTGCTGATAAGAGGGTGCTGGGAATATAAAAAGTTGACTTTGTGGAATATTTGTCTTCTACCTAAACAGAATAAAAGAGAATTAAAATAGTTACTGGCAAAGCTAGTCAGCTTTATGCAAGGAGTAATGATAGTGGCAGGGGACTGGAACACACAGAGAGGATGTCAGTAAGGGCCCGTGCACGTACAAAGTGACCCCAGAGGAGAAGCTCTTGTCCAAACTTATGAAGACTTATGGAATGGTTGAAATGATACAAATGAGGGGAATGCAGTGGGAATACATTTACTATTCACCCCAGTTAAAAATCTTTGCTAGTTTAGATCGATTTTATGTTAATAAGAAAGAGGCATTATTAGTCAGACCTGCTTTACTTCCACTTTATTATTGTAAGATCATTCACCGGTTGAGCTGGAGGTGGGACATAAGGTAGAAGAAAGGGTTTTTAGGAAATGAAGATTAAGGATAGGATGGTTAAGCAATAGCAAGAAGGGGCCAAAGCTACATAAAAGTATAGCATCAGTTTTAAGGGAAACGGAGGTTAGTAAGCAAGGCCGGTATCGACTGGGAAAAGAAGAAGGACGAATCAAGAATCTAATGATAGAATTTGAAAAGAAGACATGAAATGATAGACGAGAACTAGAGAGAGATAAACTTGGAGATAAAAGACCTTCAAGCCAGGGAAAGTACAAGCATGATAATGAAGGTGATAGGCAGCAAGGATTTACAGCAGGAGTGGTTGGAGCATTTACAGCAGAACATTATAGTGAAACAGACACTGTACAGGCAAACTACTGATATAAGTTCTGACAGCTAGCAAAGGATACTGGCAATTAGGCTAAGGCAACAGAAATTAGAATTAAATAAATGGAAAATAAAGGATCCTTACAGTGGGGAAATGATTAGAGGGACAAATTCAATAGGAGAGATCAAAAATTTCCCTACCTCCCCTTTCTGTTACAACATGAATCTAATTCCTCCAAAGTAACACTGATTTTCTGCCTAATAGCACTAACATCTATTTCAAAATGTGTGCACTTATGTATCTAAACATAATGACCCATTTCCTGCACAAATTATACATATTAAATATCTAGCTACTTCTCTCTTCTGTGAACAGACTAACCACCTCATTTATAGGCCCAATCCTCTGTAGAGCTCTCCTAATCACACCTGTAGTCATGCCTTATAATAGCCACATCCAATCTGTCTCCACCAAGGCAGGACGTATCCCTTCAGTTCTACAAGATCTAAGTGTTCTGTGATTGCATTATTTTCCTTTGTTGCTGGTTCAATTCTCATGTTTGGTAGCATTATGTACCCATCTACTGCTGCAGTAGTCACACAAAGTTATCACTTCTATTTTTGGTTTAACCTACTGTAGTCTCTCTGGCCCACTCTCATGAAAACCAAACTAAATCAATACCTAAGACATTCAACATCAAGTCCTATAAAGATCCACTGGTCAAGGTCTACTCAGCAATCTCGCCACTCACCATGTGCTGAATTCATTGGCTACATTACATGACACCAACACTAGATAACTGTCACTGTTAAACTGACACCCCGACCCCATGTGCAAAATGGGAAAAGGGGGTTGTGGATAGAGAGATGGTTTGCATGACACATGCACAGTTAATTTAAGTAAAATGAAACTGTGAGTCAAGGCCAGCTTAAGCAGACAAGAATATCTTACAACATGTGGAAGGATGACACCTTGAGCCTTTAAAAGAAAGAGTCATGTGAACTTCTCAGTGAAGAAACTCAGGTAAAGATATAAGAAATCAAAAACTGGTCACAAGACTAAGCCGTCATAACAGTCAACATGTAAGATGTTATCAAACAGGCCAATAACAATAATGTTCTAAAACTAAATGGCCTACTGAATGAAGCTAGTAAGGCTGGTGTAAAGAAAGTGGTACTGAAGTTCAACTATATTATTATATTACATTATTTTCTAAATTGGAATAAAAATCAAAATTCAAAAAAATGAGAGGAATAACAATACCATTACCATCTTTAATAAGGGAGACAAATTAATGAATCAAAATTCTCAAACACTGTCTTGTGCACTGATGCAGGGAAAAATCTTGCATTTATTATTCTAAACCATTTCCCTACCATTACCATCTATAAAGAAATACTGCAATAAATGTAATGTAGGTAAAGACATTTCCAGACATACCTCTCAACTGTGCATATTTTTGCCGAATGTACAGAATTTTGCCTCATATTTTCGGCCCATTTTTCGTAGAATTGTGTTTCTTCTGAAAAATCATTGGCGAGTCATGAAAGACTAAAGTCAGAAATTAATATCAAACGTTTGAGTTTCAGACTTCATACCCTTCAGAAAATCCATGCTAATGCAAAACCTGTTCTTCTATTAACTTGCTAAGTTTGTAGGACAAATATTTAAAAATTGTCCCTTTCTGGGGGCCTTTGTTCCCCCCATTATTTACAGCTTTGTGCAGATTTCTTGCTTTAAGATGTTGGCAAGTATGTGGCCAGACACATTTAAAAAGAGTTGTGAATAGCTCACAGAGTCTTGCATTGTCCCAGTAAGGATTTAACTCCATCAATAAAATGGTATAGAGGGACAAGTTTATCTTGCAGGGGATACAGATGCTCTGGAGCAGAGTGTCCATCCACATAAAACAAAGCTCATACCTGTCCCAATTCAAGCTCAACCTGGATCTATGGAAAGGAAACAGAAAATTTACCCTTGGAGGCTTGGACTGCCTCATATACTACTAATGGAGAGAGGCAGATCTTAAATGCTTTATCCCATGCATGGGTCCCCTCAAAGTTTCTATGGTATGATCCCAATTATTCTCATTAGGGATAATATATAATTATTGATCACAGGATGGGTAAGGTCAATCTATCTCCAAATGGGATAGGTTAACTGAAATACCAAAAAGGAAACTGTCTAGGCTTAAAATGACCAGCGAGGGCAGCTAACCTAGTATTTACCTGTGAACTTATAAAACCATTAAGGTCACGTGTCTTCAGTATAACTATTTGACTGCCAGCACTCTTCACAATGGTTTAGTGACAGAACTCTTTAGCATCTGTCCTGAGGTCAAGCAAGGGTTTGTCATGTACAAGTCTTTCTAAAAAAACATTTTAATCCTTAGTAAATTTTAAACTATCCTATGAGTTCCTGCAGCTATTGTAAACCTGTATCTGCAAGAGGACCTGATAGAAGGTGCTACTGCTGATATTGCCAGATATCACCCTCAAAGGCACAAAGTTCTCAGGCCACATTTAATCTACCATGGACTTCATAAAACAGAAATAATAGACCATTACAGGGGCCACAGGGACTCCATACATCAAATAATAGACATGTACTATCTCCATCTGTGGCCTCATGAGTATAGTGGAGAACCCATCCCAGTGGATACTAAAGTATGTTTAACTTTTCATAGTTTAGTTACAGGGACCTTTCAGCAACCTACAGGGGATGCAGTGGAGGCTTCACAGCCATCTGCCTCAAGAAAACTCCACCATTTCAAATCAGTGGTGCAACATGTGTGAGAGCATATGTGGTACTCGTAATCAAGAGGAAAGAGCTATCCCTATGCAAAATTTCTATGCCACAGCCCATTTCTTTGAGGTACTGAGGGCCATGGACTGCATCCACATTGAAATTAATGCCCCACTTGGTGAACTGAGAAAGAAGTAAGTGAGCCACAAAGAATATCACTCAATCAGCTGCCAGGTGGTCTGTAATGCACAAGGTATCATCTACAGTGTGTGTAAGGCCACTCTGGCAGTTTCCATGACCCCAATATATGGCACTCCTGTGACCTTTACCAAAGATTTTCAAGGGGTGAATTCCCACAGGAACATCTAGTGGGAAATGCTAAGTACGACCTCAAACCTTTGTTCTTGACCCATATAAGAAATCTACACAACCCCACCGAGAAAGGTTACATCAACACCAACACACAAACTAGAAACATCATAAAGCATGAATTTGGCCTGCTCAAGTCACATTTCCACTGTCTGGATACATTTAGAGGTGCCCTGTAATATGACCCTGCCACCTCTGCAAAACTACTGTATGTGTGTGCAATCTTACATAATATTATACTTAGAAAACACTTACAGCATGGTGGCCCACTACAGAGACCCATACCTCTCAACTGTCCAGATTTTTGCAAAATGTCCAAATTTTTGAACTATTCATCGTAAAATTTGTGGTTTTCTGACAAATCACTAGGATGATCCGAGGACTGAAGTCTCTAAATAATGACATATTTATTGAGTTTTAGACCTCAAATCCTTCAAAACATGTATGTTAATACAAACTCCTTTACTCTAGCAACTTCCTAAGTTTGTAAAAGCAACATTTAAAATCTGGCCCTATTTTTCAGCCTTTATCCCCCCATTTCTCAGGCTTTGTCCAGACTTCATGCACTAAGAGGTTGAGAGGTATGCAGGGACCACAGTCCCCAGCACCACAGGCAGCAGCAGGTGACACAGATGAGGTGTTAGATGAAGAACCAACAGCAGGGGACAACGATGCCAGATGGAGGCGGGTACAATATGCTATGGTTCTGGCTAAGTGGCAGCAAATTCAGCATACACTCCCTACATAAATAACATAAGAACTCAGCAGATAGAGGCAGTAACACTGATACATACAAATGAGACTATGCTTACCCATGCAATGTTTGGCTACTATAAGCATCAGACATAGGCAGCTCAAGGCTAGGACACTCTCGTCAGCTGTACCAAAGGATTGTGATCAACCCTTTTTGAACAAGTACTGCAAAACATAAACAGACTAAGCATACAGTAAATATGATGCATACTCTGGAATATCACTGCACATATACTGATATACCCTGCATATACAGCAACTAACAAGAATGAACTCAAACAAAACAAAGGGTACTTACCCATGCATTGCTTAACTTCTCTGTGCATCAGATGTAATGTCAGACACCCTTCCAGAGGAGAGGGCTCTCTCAGCATCATCTGCTCAGCTGTATAAGCAATCTATCCTATACAAGTATGAATATAGAAGTTAAGCTTAGTAAAAAACACAATAAAAAGATTTATTTACACACAAGAAAAACAAACTTTGTCTACATGTACATTACTTTGCCACTCTATACATCAGGTATAGTCAACCCAAATCATTCACCCTCCAGAGGACAGGGCACTCTCAGCACCATCTACAAAGGTGGCTGAGCAACCCATCCCATGCATCTCCTACTGCTACAGAACATAAGCAGACTAAACCCATATTTAAATGATTAGGTGTACACAGGAAAGCAAGACCTTATATACCCATGCATTGGCTGGCCACTCTGTGCATCAGACATAGGCAGCCCTAAGTCGCAGATTTGCAAAGGGCAGGACACAGTCATCACCATCTGCACAGTGTGGTGATGAGGGTTACAGGAAAGCACATCTGTCACAGGAGAAGTGTGTGAATGTGACAGCTGAATTAATAGTAGTATACTCTGTAAAGGCCAGTGTGCCCAGATATGAGGAACTCCATGGGGAAGAGCATGTGTGCGCGTGCGTGTGTGTGTGTGTGTGTGTGTGTGTGTGTGTGTGTGTGTGTGTGTGTGTGTGTGTGTGTGTGTGTGTGTGTTTATGTGTGTGTGTGTTTATGTGTGTGTGAGTGTGTGTGGTGTCATGATCAACATGTGGTTTAGTGCGTGTGTATGTTTGTGTGTGGTGTCATATTCAGCATGAAGTGTAGTGTGTGTGTGTGTGTGTGTGTGTGTGTGTGTGTGTGTGTGTGTGTGTGTGTGTGTGTGTGTGTGTGTGTGTGTGTGTGTGTGCGTGTGTGTGTTTGTATGTGTGTGTGTGTGTGTGTGTGTGTGTGTGTGTGTGTGTGTGTGTGTGTGTGTGTGTGTGTGTGTGTGTGTGTGTGTGTGTGTGTGTGTGTGTGTGTGTGTGTGGTGTCATGATCAACATGCGGTGTAGTGTGTGTGTTTGTGTGTGGTGTCATGATCAGCATGCAGTGTAGTGTGTGTGTGTGTGTGTGTGTGTGTGTGTGTGTGTGTGTGTGTGTGTGTGTGTGTGCATGTGTGTGTGTGCATGTGTGTGCATGTGTGCGTGTGTGTGTGTGTGTGTGTGTGTGTGTGTGTGTGTGTGTGTGTGTGTGTGTGAGTGTGTGCATGTGTGTGCATGTATGTCCATGTGTGCGTGCTCAAATGAAACAGTCACAGCATTTGTACCAACATTATGCCCTGTTATACTGGACAGGTGTGAGCCATGCATGGAAGAGGAACCGGTTCATCATGGATGCCCCTGCCCACATGAACTGCCTCTGCCAGGAAATGCACTTCTAGTACCATGACCCTGTCTAGAAGTCAGAGTGCTGCCTGAAAGTGAATGATGTCTACTGGGTAAGCTGTCATCATGACCATGTCCAGAGTGAGTGTAGACACATCCACCATCAATGCAGCTGTGGAACTGCCTTGTCCATGACCATCTTGGCTAACATCTGATAATGTATAGGCAGACCAGCCTGCATCTCCCTCAACAGATGATCCAGAACATGGTCCAGCATGTCATTCATCTTGTCCAAGGAGTTACAGACACAGTTCTTGCAGTTTCTTATGTCAGAATGTGCAACATGCAGCAGTTTACAGCCCCTTCTGTGGCCCAGATAGAACCTTCCTCTGCCTCCATGACAGTCCTGCACATGCGTTAGGCAGCAGTTACTGACACACCAACCTCAGCAGGAGGGCAGTAAGCACACCTTATTTCAGCACTTCTACCAACACCCCTGTATTGTATCTTACATTCACAATGGCTAGGAGGCAGTTCCGTCATGTCTGCACATGGGGCTATTGCACTAACTAATCAATCATCTCCCCATCAGTCTGTTCACCCTCAGACTGTTTTGTGTCATGGGTATGCATAGGCATACTGACTGTGTCCATATTGTGAATAGGAGATGTGGGGGACACACTTCCTTTGTCTGACATACCTCCTGCAGTCCCAAACTGTCCCTATTCATCCCTGCCATCACTGTCAGAGGATAAGTATCCCTGAACATCAGACACCAGGAGGTCCACAGTGTTGCAGCCAGGTGCTAAAAATTAACAATAAAATTACCTAATACTCTTACCAAAATACCACAATCACACATGCAAATACTATAATTTCAGTGACTACTAAACATAACTAATACATGTAAGTATGCTCATACCATGTGCAAGTGGATATTGTACTTCTCTGCTAGATGTACATAGATGAATAGTTGGGAGAGATAGCATAAGCATACATGTGACTATCAGTGGCAAATGTGGCTATAAAATAATTGAATGGCATACCCGGGGCATCACTAGTGGAAATTGTCTATGGCCTGTTCACCTCTATCCCAACATCCATCCCCACACTGTGAAACTCTAAGAAGCTGCTTTCATCCCTGATTGATGACATGACTTCCTGTGACCCAGTATGTGGTAGTCTGGTAAATGGTACACCACCAGTAGCTCCCCAGTTCCATGCCAGAACCTGTGCTATGGGCTTGGCCTTGTGAATCATGTCACTGGTCCAATGTCAGAACATTGCATATATATGGCCCTGGCCACCAACAAAATTAATGCCCTCAATCAGCTGCTGCCAGTCACAGTAAGTCTTGTCAGAATCGTGTACATCAAAGAACCATCCACCACGGATATGGAGGGCCTGTAGTATGACATCCTTCTCAGTATCTGAAAAAGATTTCCATCCCTTAGCAAATTTAGGAGACACACCACTGTTCTGATGGACTAAAAATGTATATCACAACACAACTTAACACACAGGGCACTTCACACACTTTGAAATTATGGAACAAAATATATTAATGCACAGTCAATGAGTAGCATATTCAAGTGTAACACAAGCATACCTGCACCATAAAAAATACACCCTAAATATGCAAATAACAGTCTAAACAATAATGCAATTTCCACAACATAACACTTATTATAGCTGTAAACTATGGGAATATAATCAGCACTGTAAAATCTAGATGCATCCCCCCACCAACAGTTACAGAAAACAAAAAAGAACACCAGATGCATGCAAACATCATAAACATAGCAACAATGTGAGGAATGTAACAAAAGCTTATTTAACTCCCTCAGTGACAACGGTTTTGTATAATTGCTGACTTAACCACCATTGCAGGGGCACGTGTCCAGAGACATACTTCTTCAGAAAATACACATCTATACTTTTGGCCTGTTACAGTAATAAGAAAGTCTTCAAGCATGAATAAGTGTGTGTTGCCTGACATCATGAATTATATTTCAGGTGACTTGAAAGATTTCAGTATTTCAGTGAAGCACTGTAGGTAGGCAGAATGATGAACATTTTTATCAGCACAGTAAAATGAGTAGTTGCATGGAAGAAGACATACCCTGCATTATTTTCTGAGAATATCCTCCCTATTGCTAGAGCAAAAATGTTGAGACTAGTAGGTTCTTTAGCACTTGGGAAGAAAGCAATCTTCCCTACTAATAATAGAAGATTCATACTCCATGTCACACTTACAAGGTGTAGATGAAACCTTCTGGGCAATGTCAAATATGCTAATTATTTCTCAGTCCATTACACTTTCTGAACCAGGGCCAGATGCAGCACAAGGCAACCAAGGGCCTGATACTGTCTAGTGGGCCCAGCCACAGAACATTGCTTAAAAAAAGTCCAACTGTCATAAGTATTTTAATTAAAATAAAAAGAAAAGTCACTCACTGCTGCTCGGCCTGAAATGCCTCCAGTCTCATTGGCTCAAATGCTAGCAAATGAAAGAGTGTTGCACACAAAGAAGATGTTCAGGAGTTGGCATGAAAACATTGCATTTTTGCACCAGTGGAGAAATTTAGATTAGTATTGCAATGGAGTCCTGAAATGGAGAAAGAATGATCTGATAATAAAACAGACTGCATACTCACTTCTTGCTGAAGATTTTGTATGTGTGTGTGTTTAGTCTGTAGGCTAATCTTTTCTTGAAGATCATGTGTGTGTGTGTGTGTGTGTGTGTGTGTGTGTGTGTGTGTGTATAATACACCAGTTGGAGTGGTCTCTCTAGTAAAGTAACTTGCTCAGAGTCAAACCCTATACCTTAGGTAGCATAGGTAAGAGGCTTAGTTTTCCACACTAACTACTACTGCCAGACCTTCATTAATTTTATTGTTGTTTTGGTAAATCACTGATGATTACAGTCAGCCAGTGTCAGTCATAGTTTTTGTGATTACAGTAATACATGTTGATGCAAAATATGTTCTTCTGTTAATCTTTGAAGTGATTTACAGTAGTCTATTGGTCTCCACTTTTGCAGAATATATCTGATTTTGACTCATATTTACATCATGTCCTTGAGTAAGTAATTTTACCATATAATGCTTTGGGGTTAGTGAAAATTTGGGCTATACTCTTCAATAGTCCCCATGGACTAAAAGAATAGTAACTACCTGTGAATCAGAGTTCTTGTAGTGTAACGATAGACATTGTTTTGTAGAAATCAGGAGGAGCCATGTTCCTTGGATGTGGTCCTTGTTTCCTTGCTGTGTTAAATGTTGCCAGTTTGTTTATTATTTACCTGTGAATAAAGTGAACAGCATGAAGTTTATGAGTTTAATCTTAATAATTTAGCTTATTTTTATTTATTTTTTTTGTGCAGATATACAAGTGTAAAATGGACTGTGTTTGTGCCGGAACAGTTTGCCTACCACTTACTCAGATGAGTAAGGCTATGAGCTGTTAAACAGCTGTTTCCTGTAGTACATGGTTTGATTCTCTTAGCCTGCATTTGTCTTCTATGTAACTCTTCCAAGTTAATTCACTAAACAGCACTCCCAGGGTATTCCTGAAAAAGGTCACTTGGGTGCAGTGGGTTGTCCCAGACTGTTAGCAAATGTGTTACTCATTTTTTTTAATTCCTGCACCCTTCATATAGGAGCTAATTAGTGCATCACTATATGTTATTTGAGTATGAATCCAAGCATGTTTGTTGTAGTTTAATGGTTTGTCAGATGCATTTTCTCTAAATGGGTGTTTCAAGGGAAGGGACGTTTACTGCTTATCATAATAAGTATGTTTTCAGTCTGTGTTTGTTTTGTTTAGAAATGGCTATCAGTGCTTTTTCTCTAAAATCTGACTTAAAATTTTAGATGAAATCTGTTTAACTGAAAAATGAAGAAGAAAATGATAAGTAGGCTGTCAAGTTTGAGCAGCCTGTATGGTAACTGGGGAGAGACAACCAGGCAATGGGATATTGGTATGAGTGATTCATTACCCTGCATAGGGACTCATTTGTCTGCGATCCATCTCTGTAGACTCGGGAAGTACATGCAGACCTTTACTAAGTAATGTCAGAGGGTGGAGCTATTCTTGATTATAAAAAAGACATAGGGAGGTCAAAATTTAGATGCAGCTGTCCTGAAAGCATGTAAGCCCCCTCACCAAAAAAGCAGTCTGTTGCATGGAGTAGTGTTTCTGATTTTTGCAGGACTTGTGACTTGTTTACCAACAGCTGCTGCAGCATTTACAGTATATTGTCTTTAATTGCTTTGATATGGTCATTGAGCTAAGGAATGAATGAATGAATTAATGAATAGGCCTTGATTGTGTAATGTAGTCTAAAGATTTTATATTTTTGTAGTCTAAGCATGTTGCATTTTAGTAATATATCTTTGCATTACTTTGTTTACAGCCTCTGGGAAATGCAAGGGGGTTGACATTTGTCAGAGCATATATTCTGCATTATTTTGGTGTTATTATCAAAATCTTCTGATCTTAGCATCCATTGTGTTGTTGCATATTACTTTGATGCAGTCTCCTTGACAATATTAAAAACTATTGCTCTGGCTTCTGAAGCAGAGGGCTAAAGCTACGAGTTGTTGATGAGCTGCTTCCTGTGACAAGGGTACAGCAGTTCATTCATTCCACCTTCATTCACCTAGTCTGTGACATTGAGTATGTCACTTAACCAGACAATGCTTTGGAGCAATTAGGAAGTTGGACTTGGCATCTTAATGGTCTCCAAGACTGCATGCCTAGTAACTATGAACCGGTGTCATTGCTTGCTAGCCTACAATGCATTGCTGATGTAATTCAGGAAATGTTATGGCAACATCATCATTGCACCAATTTTTTTTAATGTAACATAGACAATTTATTCTCCAAGGACAGAAGACACTGCAGTTGTAGATGAAGTATTAGAACACAAAGTTGTTTGCCAGCAGTACCCTCTGCTTAGTAGTATCGCTCTTTAAAGTAGCATTATTCAGATGCACACCTCCCAACCATACTGAATTACTTGTTTTTTACTGAGTTTTGAGGTCCAAATGATGGGGTGCCATGATTCCCGAGTGGCACCCCTTCATTACTGATTTTTTTCCAACTTTTTGTTTTGAATTTTTTTTTTCACGCTTAACGGAGTACTATGTATTACTGCATGGATCTCTCTGCTGCTGTGGAGAATGGAGTGTATTGCTGCATGAATCTACCTGCTGCTGCGGAGAGTGGAAAGGAAACAACTGCTGTGATAATGGGACTTTACTTCTGCAAGGAGAAGGAGAAACAACTGCTGTGAGCTGTAT
This sequence comes from Protopterus annectens, assembly GCF_019279795.1. NCBI lineage: Eukaryota > Metazoa > Chordata > Ceratodontiformes > Protopteridae > Protopterus > Protopterus annectens. Next base: position 1,669,323,988 of record NC_056725.1, read on the forward strand.
GGAGAATGAACTTGACTTCTAAAGGTACTGTTTTCAATCTTTCTCCATATGTGTGTGTGTAAATGCCCCCAACTGCATACACTTGGTGGTTAGAGGTACTCAGGCTCAAACCCTGTACCTTGGGTACAGGTAAAAAGAGTCTAAAGTCCCTAGCCGCCACCACTTGTGAATGTATGCCTCATATTTTTTCTGTTCCTCACTGAAGGATTGAATTCACTAAATACTGACAGGCATTTGAATTTCAGACTTCATATTTTTCAGAAAATATATGGTTACACAAAACCTTTTATTCTAGCAATTTTCTAAGTTTATAAGATCAGCATTTGAAATTTGTCCCCATTTTGGGGCTGTATTCCCCCATTATTGGCTTTTCCAGGTTTTTTTGTGCTAAGACGTTGAGAGTTATGGTGAGAAGTGAGAACTGAATTCTGTATTACCCCATTATTGGCTTTGTCCAGGTTTTTTGTGTTAAGAGATTGAGAGCTATGGTGAGAAGTGAGAACTGAATTCACTAAATGATAGCCAGATAAGTGTCAGCCTTCCTGTCTTTCAGGAAACTGCTGATTTGGCTTAGTGGTGTGTTGCTCTGACTGTAGTGCACAATGTCTCGGGGCCAGGACTTGGCAGTGAAATGCATAGTGGTAACACAACATTTTATTCATGCAACTTTCCAAATAAAAAAAAAAAACTGAAATTGAAAATAAGTGCAATAAGCTGTCCAAGATGCCTATGGCTTACACTACTGTCATTCTATGTATGTGTAATATATATATATATATATATATATATATATATATATATATATATATATATATATATATGGAAACACTTCACATAATCGAATGACTGAAATCTCGAATTTCATATGGTCGAGACAATATGATCGAGATTTCAGTACATCGAATATGTGTAGTGTTCAAAAATGAGAGTTTAATTACCTTAATATGTTACGTGCACACAGAGGCAAGTATTGTTGTACGCTCTGTGTGTACATAATGTTTTATTTGTTTTGTGGTGTTGACAGGAAATGAGAAATCTCCCATTTTGCTCTTCAGCATACAGCGCAAGACGGGAGATTTCCCATCTCCCCACTGTAGTGCAATCTTGGAGTTGGTATATTTAAGTAGGGAGGGTGTGGGGGGCACAGTGAGGTTTGTGTTTTTTTTTTTTATTTGTTGGTTTCGCTTCAGAAGTTCGAGTTTCCGAAACTCGATCTTTTGGTTTCGGTTATTTGCAGTTCGAGATTTTGGTAATTTGAGCTTCTGAAGTGAATCCATATATATATATATATATATATATATATATATATATATATATATGTGTGTGTGTGTGTGTGTGTGTGTGTGTGTGTGTGTGTGTGTATGTGTGTGTGTCTGCATGTATAAAATCAATGTAGAAGTAAAGCAGTATGCACACATTAATGTTTATGGTAAATGGGGTGAAATAGCTAGGTAATGGGACATTGGAATGGCTGCAGGGGGACTCTGGTGCTATATTTTGCTTCTGTTCTTCAGCTTGCATTTGAAAGTTGGTATCCCACAATTCCATTTGGAGTGGGTGGGGTTATGTAATTATGTCGCAGCAGATTTTTTATTAATCAGCCAGATTTGTACCTATTTTTTTTTTTTGTGCCTGCCAGATTTTTTTTTTTGATGATCTAGGTTGAGAGGTAGATTCAGACTTACTTTCTAGAGATTGTGCATATTGACTTACTATATGCTATAAAGTAGTTAATATTTCTTATGCTCTCATAAATACTCTTCTATACATGACTGGATCCAAATAATAATTCAACAATATGTCACAGTCTGCTGCCTTAAAATGCTTATCACCCTTCTTATCATTCTTCTTATCAACCTCAAAGAAGAGAAAACTTGGCATAATAAAAAAAAAAAAAAAAAAATTTTGGTTATCATTCTATAGTATAGTCTAGTCCTAGTATTACAATGTGTAAAAAAAATAAAAAAAAAAAAACTAAACAAAAACAAAGGTACACAGCTCTACAAGACAACCAGTCTAAAAGAAGGTGAAAAATTACAATTTGTAGAACAATAAATCCTTTATTACAAACAGTAAGCGCTTTCACGTCTGCAAAGGACGCTTCATCAGACTTGAATAAAACTTAACAAACAAACTCTTTAAAATAGTCAAAAGCATGATCACATGGACCAATGACTGCAGGCTCACAATCAAAAATGCAAAAATACAAAACACTCCAAAAATAACTGCATAACTTAATAAAGATAAGAATAGTGATAGAAAAAACATGCTAACAAAAAATATATATTGTATTCATAAAAATGTATATTTTGTATTCATAAAAAATATATATAAAGATAAAAATATATAAAAAATATATATACATATGCCTACAAAAATATTTATATAAAAGATTATACCTACGAAGATATTAATGTTTAAGTGCACGGTTCCTAAGGAAAGGTTTAATAGTAACTCTTTCATTAAGACTGTGTCCAACATCTGCTTGCAGTCTGATGATCCATTTATTCTCTTCCTTCTCTGTGAAATTGCTAATATTCCCTAGCCTCATAGATGTGTATATCAATTCTAATACTAAAAATTAAAAATTATGTCTGGTACCTTCACACAATATATGTCTCGCTAAACCATTGTTCTCATTTTCTTTATTGATGGCATACAAATGCTCCCTAATCCTCTCACAAAGTGTCCTATTGGTCTTCCCTACATAAAACATATTACATATGCGACATACAGCAAGATATACAATATTGCGTGTCTTGCAGTCTGCATAGTGACTGAATTTATAAACCTTCTTAGTGTCTGGATGTTCAAATGTGGCCCTACTTGATATAAACGAACAATGATTACAGCTATGGCACGGGAAAGTACCTACCCTAACTGACGTAGGTCGACTATCCCTCTGTTTCTCATAGCACAACATATTTTTCAAACTTCTAGTTTTCTTATAAGAGAAACTCGGGTAAGTGCCTATAAGCATCTTGAGTCTGTCATCTAATAGCAAAATCCCCCAGTTCTTCCTGATGACATCTGTAATCTTCTTGTTTTTATCAGTATAAGTAATGACCATCCTTTTTTTACATATAGGAGGTCTGACTTGTTCAGAGTTATTGGTGAAAAGCTTGTTAATATGTGATTGTGCTTGCCCATTGTGATCAACATGTTGCAAAGCTAACATGTCACTATCATGATATCCCCTATTCTTAAAGTCATCATGTAGATTAACTAATATTGTTTCAAAACTCCTGTTTTCACTTGTCAAACGAGAACACCTCATAGCTTGATTCCTTATAATGTTCTTATGTATATGAGGTGGGTGCATACTATCACGATGTAAATATGCATTTTACCTGCACGGCTTCCTATATATCTCAGTTTCTAACCTACCCTCCCTCTTCTTAAGGGTCACGTCTAAAAAATGTATACGATCTCTAGACCATTCCCCAGTTAATTTCAAAAATGTAGTGGTGTTGTTAATGTGAGTCAAAAACTCACTGAGGGTCAACAAATCACTGCTCCAGATGAAAAAAAGATCAACTACAAAACGTTTATAATGTTTAATATGTCTGTAGTACATAGTGTTTGAAAAAATATATATGTGGATTCCCAGTGCGCTAATACCAAGTTAGCGTACGAGTTAGCACATGACGTGCCCATCACTACACCCATGATCTGTAAATAATATTTGCTGTCATAAATAAACACATTATTTTCCAATACCAACTCCATTAAAGTAGTTATCCTCATAATTTTACTGTTGCTGAAACCCTTGCCTAAAAGGAACAGCCTCAAAAAATCTATACCTATGTCATTCGGTATGCTAGTGAAGAGGGATTGAATATCCAAAGTAACCATGTAGTCTTCATCAGTGAGTTCAACACTCTCTATGTCAATAGCCAACGACTCTAAAAAATGTTGAGTGTCTCTTAGAATTGAACCTGTGGAGTCTACCACAGGTCTAAGTTGTTTTCGATATATATAGAGATACTCTCAGTAAGCTAGCCTCTCCCAGAATCAATTGGTCTAAACAAAGGATTAGTCAATGTTTTATGTACCTTCGGTAAACCTCTAATCACAGGCACTAGAGGTTTCTCAACAAGAAAATATTTATAGAGACTAGCATCTATAAAATTACGCATCAATAATTCATAAAGCTCTGCATGTACATTACCAATGATCTTATTTAATTCTAAACTATTCATAACCCTATATGTTGCTGTATCTGCAAGCATAGAGCACATCGTTGTGTGGTAGTAATCTACATGCAACACCACAATTGCTCCACCTTTATCTGCGGGTCTAATTATAACTTCATTATTATCCTGGAGAGACCTAAGTGCTGTCCTTTCTTGTGAGTTTAAATTATAAAACTCAGATTTGAACGTTTCTCTTGAATATAAATTATAAAAATCATTAATACAAACCCTCTCAAAACTATCCACAAGTGGGTGTAATTCTGGTACAAATGTAGAGGGTTTCGTAAATACATTAATAGGTGCTCTATTCTCATTATTATTCTCAAAATGTAAGTCTAAATTCAAACTTCTAGTAAAGAGTTTTAACTCTATAATTAAAGCACTAATGTCCATCCCCTGAGAAGGAACAAAGGATAAGCCACGGACACGGCCTTATTGAAAGAGTTACTATTAAACCTTTCCTTAGGGACCGTGCACTTAAACATTAATATCTTCGTAGGTATAATCTTTTATATAAATATTTTTGTAGGCATATGTATATATATTTTTTTATATATTTTTATCTTCATATATATTTTTTATGAATACAAAATATACATTTTTATGAATACAATATATATTTTTTGTTAGCATGTTTTTTCTATCACTATTCTTATCTTTATTAAGTTATGCAGTTATTTTTGGAGTGTTTTGTATTTTTGCATTTTTGATTGTGAGCCTGCAGTCATTGGTCCATGTGATCATGCTTTTGACTATTTTAAGGAGTTTGTTTGTTAAGTTTTATTCAAGTCTGATGAAGCGTCCTTTGCAGACGTGAAAGCGCTTACTGTTCGGAATAAAGGATTTATTGTTCTACAAATTGTAATTTTTCACCTTCTTTTAGACTGGTTGTCTTCGATAGCTGTGGAGTACCTGCACCTTTGTTTTATAGTCGTTTATTGATGGTACAGCAGATACTTTACCCTTGGAGAATTCTGTTTTTTTCTAAAAATAAAAAAAAGTCTGACCGCATAAGTCTAGTACAACCTAATTGCCTATTGCATCTGAGGAGTTAAACTACTTAACTTCCTATTTTTATTTAACTGTTCATGTGGCATAAAATGTTCATGATGTCAATGTTGTATTGCAATGCCATAGGTGCAGTGTTCAAATCCTATAAAGCTGTTCTGTTCCCCAAATTATGATAATTTATGTCCACATTTTCATTGTTGAAACCCATAAATTTGACAAACCACTAAACTTAATTTAATGCTCTTTTTTATATTAATTCTTTGCTCAACATTTGCTATTGTTCATTGGTGCCAGTCATCAATGTCCAATTGCGAATGATACTTCCCTTCCTATAACAAAAACTGAAAAATAAATTTGCATGTGCAAAGACTTAGTCATTTCTTGAACAAACAGGACTACCATTGGTATGCCCCACTTAGCATATTATGCATTTGTGAATTCAGAGAAGTACTTTCTCTGTAACTGTCCTGAATATCTCAATCTGTTAATGAAGTCTGTACCAAATGGTAATGCAATAGGTGCAGGATTTGTATCTGCATAAGGGACTGTATACCTGTATGCTTTTCAGGCATAATACATGTGGTTATTTCATGTTTGCATCTTAATGTACCCCACTGCTAAGCAAATGTCTTCCCTGAAAAATATGATGATTATTTAATAATTATAAATACCCTGCATGGCTCATTGTAAACATTTTATGGGTATGTATCAGATTACTGCAGTATGACATTGTGCAGATGTATCATGCCTATCTTACACAGCAAGTCTGACATTATTTCAAATAACAGATTCCAGACAGCAATGATATAGGTGGTTTGCTGCCTTTACAAGTACATATACCAGTCAAAATGTTAATTGCAGCTTTTAAGGGTTAGAGTCTGACTTGCAGCACAAATGCATTACTAACATACATTTTTGTCTGTAAATAATAATTACTGTATGAACACTTCATTATGTACAGTTTGGCATACAGTGATGTGTAGCAGCAGTTAAGGCAATTGTGCTCAGATAAAATACAATAGATGTGTATCAACATAGGGATATCTGTGTTGTACCTACACACAGATGCAATTCATTATGGTAATACTGAAATATAATTCATCAGTATGAATAATACCCCTGGTAAAGTTATCTATGTGTCTCCCAGTGTGGTCCCCTCACTAATAATAATAATAGCACACTTTTGTTTGCATGCTGAGGAATAGAAGGTACATTTGCAAAGAAATGAGAAAACATAACTGCAAAGTACACAGGAATCTAAATATGTACAGCACATCAAAATAGCTATGAAAGCAAGTACTCACACTACTTTGGTGCCATATGTGGATAATGGTCGTGTCTAAATATGTTAACTATGGAATTACGATGCTCTGAGATGCATTTAACATCTTTTTCCAATCTGTTGATCCAATAATGACAAGAACAGAAAAAAAACATGAGTAAGGAAAGAAATTCAGTCTTATTTTGTGTTCTTTTAATGCAGCTATATGTTCTGTTTGACAAAATATCAGTTCACAATAAAGTGAGAAGAAAAAATGTTTGTGAAGGTATGTAAATTATATCTGGGAGTGGTGCCTTCCTACTACCCCCTTCAAAAGAAACAGTCAGCTTCTGTGTAGCCCTGTGGTGTTAGATTAGGATGAAA